>NW_023597054.1:20985205-21116803 GCF_011947565.3 Pollicipes pollicipes | reverse complement strand
CCCCGGCTTGGTGTCCAGCGTGAGCCGCAGCAGGTCACCGCGGTCGCACGTGTCCTGCCGGCAGCACCAGCTCGGTACCGTCATGTTCTGCCGCAAGTAGTCGCGGTAGTCGCTGGCGCCGCAGCACTGGAAGCGCCGCTGTATGCTGCCCATCTCCAGCAGCGTGCGCTGGAACTTCAACTCCAGGTGGTTGCTTCTGATGTGGCCCTCGCCGCCGCCCACGCCACGCTTGTCCTCGTCAGCCTCGTGCTCCAGGGGGGACGGGTATGGTGTGGTAGTTCCAGCCGCGCCACGAACGTGCAGAGCCTGGGAAGATTTATTGTGGGAGGTGCCCAGACCTGGGACTTGGAGACTACTGGGGAGTGTAGCGCCGCCTCTGCCGGCTATCACCCGGGTTCTCCTCTGATTGTCGCTCCTGTTGTGCCACGCGGAGTCCTTCTCACGTCCATGCCCGTTGCCCCGGGGCTTTATTGGAGCAGCGACACTGCTGTCCACTTCCGCAATAGCTGCAGGCCTGGGCGCGTCCTTGACCGGGCGCGGAGTGTTCGTGTGGTGATCGCCACGCATGATCTCCCGGTACAAACTCGTCTCGTTGGCGTATCGCTCAAGAAGTGCCAGCAGCACAGGATCGCGACCTCTGGGCTGATCTAGCTCTTCCATGACCGCCTGGGGCTGGTCCATGCGCTGGCGCAGCTCGCTTAATAAGTCCTTATAGCAGATAGGTCCCGTGATCTGTTGACCGCTATCGCTCATCATGTGCGGAGTGAACTCGAGGAGGTGCAGCATACCCAGCCCCTGCATCAAGAAGTGCACCACCAGGATGCAAGCGTGACCGCACCGTACACCTTCAGAAGTATGTCGTTGTGGAAGCAGGCACCAACGCCACCGAGCACGCTGACGATGATGGTCACGATCGAGAACGACACCAGCGTCCACACGTTCTGGAGGCCGAGCGTAGTCAGTTCGGCATCACCTGCATAGTGGTCACGGAGGGCTGTCGCCAAGATAAGCATGGACACCAGCGACAACAGCACGGTGAAGATGGTGATGATCAGCAGGAGCCAGCGGAAGACTCCAGAGTGCAGGCATGACAGCTGGCTCGGCTTCATCGTGCGGTTGGAAGTCGGGCGCTGTGCTACAGTGCCATCTGGAGGGAAGTGTGCGAAGCACAAGCAGACGCACACAGATGTCGGGAGTGATGCTTGTCCACGTTCGTCGGCCGGTTGGCTTGCAGAGGAGGGATGCACCCGTGGCTGTGGCAAAGGGTATTTCAAAAGATTAGATGCAAGCTTAAGCCCAGATTGATTTGTAATTTTTGCTGTCGAAAGTGATATGCTCGAGAAATATGTGAGACCCCTACGTTATCCTAATATGATTATACCGGTTGGCTACCTATAGTTGCCAGTTTACATCCGGTGTCTTCTGTTTGTTTTGTTTTTTGTAATCGACGTCAGATTTCTTATCAAAGCAGGCAATTAATATTTGCACAGTGAACTTTCAAATGCATGGGCAAGGTATTTCCAGTTATATGTATACTTTTAAACTTGTGGGATTTTTATGTTTCTCAGCTTGATATTTTGTTGCTTGAAAAGAAGCACATCAAATAACCCGACTTGGCTGTCGAACGACAATTGCTTTTTAGGATTTATTCGTGACTTCACTGCAAGGAGACTTCCAACAAACACTGCGAACATGGATATGGGTGCATTGCAATACCGTATACCTAGTACCACGATCAAGGTCAGACACGTTTGCAATGACAGCACGGATGTCTATTGGAAATGTGTAAGCTAACTATGAAGAACTTGCCTCGATAAATGTGGTGATATCTGTCAAATAACAGTAATTGATTTGGCGCGAAACGTTTTAAAGAACCCGGGTTTTCAGAGACACACTAAGTTAGGCCCAATGTACGTATAACGATCCTGCAGCATACAGGTAGCAACAAATCACTACTTCCCAGCGTAGATGCCATGCAATTTTCGACCCTCGGCGGCCGATGTCAGTATAAATTATCTGTATAACGCACACCACGCAAATAGCCACACTGTTAGAATGACGTTATGAGTCCAGAGTCTCTTTGCCTACAGTTATTATATACATCAGCAGGTATTGGTTAAACGACGTTATCAGCAAGCACTGGCTGCATTGCCAATACTTGACCTTTCAAGGTATGCTTATTGCCAGCAAGGGCGCGGCCTAAAACGTCGAGTATTGGTATAAAGCGCGTTGAGTTACCAATGTTTGCTCGATAAGGTTGTTTAACCAGAGCCTCCGAACATGATGAACGTCGATCTGTCTGCATAAAAACTTTGAACTCGTGATGCCAAAAAGCTGCTCATGGTCTTTTTTGCTCATAGCAAGAGCGATAGCAGTTAGTTTGGATGTTATCCGCTGCGTGATGAGCTTTAAAGCGCGTTGATTTCAGAGATCGCATCTCTCAAGCAGGTTTGGTTTTGGTTTCCTATGTACAGTTGTGAATCTTCGGAATCATGTGCCTTTTTATTATAACAACCAGTCAAACATGATTTAGATGATGTTTCATCATTCGAGTGATGACAAACGTCATTACGAGCGAAGATTCCGAGTGAAAGGATGCGTTGTCGCACGACTACGCCTTTTGCGCACGTTCGAATTTGTCGAAAACTGAGCACTACAGAAAACCTTGACAACGTTGTAATTCAAAGCAGTAAATACAACATAGCTGGATGGAATGTTCCCAATATGGCATTGTGCTCATCTTTCCACGATCCGAGTAGTGTAGATTTCAGTTTTATGACAATCCTCTTTCGAGACATGCTTGAAATGTTCTTCGCTTCTCCTCATTGATATTTGGGTAGGCGCTTTGCCCAACGACAGAATAAGCGCTAACCTATCACAACCGGGATTTTGTGCGCCTTTCTGCGACTGTTTTCCCTTCTCAGTGGTGATTTTGTGTCTGTTTTTGCATAAGTATCCCTTCAGGCGTTCCCATAGAAGAAGGCTGAGAAGTCTGGAGTCCGGAGAGTGTGGAGGTCACTCCCAAAAACTTGGTCCACCCGCCTTCTCTCCGGGGCAGTGACGGCGGGCCCGAATTCGGGATGGAAGGGGCAAGACTTAACGAAGGGCTCCCCAAAACGAACCATCCCTCAAACCGATGGGCCTCTATATTTCAGTGAGGCTATTTATTCAGCCGGAAAGCGCCTGGCCGTCACCGTAACTCAATGAGTTACAGTGCCTGCCTGGCTCAGCTGCGCCAAGGTGGTCAGGTTAAAGGTCCGCGTCGCTTCGGTGCTCGCTATTTTCCCTTCCCCGTGACTGGAAAAGCCTGCGGCCGGGGACAGTGGCCGCCCAAGGTCAGCAAGCCATTCTGACACGTTAAACGTCTTCCACAAAGTTGTGCCGTTCAGCTGGAATTTTACAATAGGATGGCCTGTCGGCCAGTGTTTGTATAGCGAGGCACTGCTGGGCGTAAGCCGCCGACCTTAGGAATCAACCCGATTCAGCCATATGTATTTTGCTCCTTTTTAGATTTTACCCCGAATGATTTGAAATTTTTTTGGGCCTCAAACTACGTTTACATAACCATAGCTGGTTTTTTGGTACCCGTGAAACGGCCATTCAATAGTGCAATTCCAGTTAAACGGCTGATTTTGCCTGCTGTCATTTCTCCACACGAAACCAGTCGCAGGAGTGTCCTTCACGTCGTGCGAGGCTACGAGACAGCTGCCCGTGTCGGGTGGACTCCCTGATCACCAGGCAGAAGGCCACCAGGAGCGCAATTCGTTTTTCCGGGACTCTGAGCCAACGTCGCCGGATCAAAATCAGCCATCCTTTCCCCGAGTGCGCCGAGCCGGCCATTGCAGTGCGAAGGTAAAACTTTTGTCAGGGCGCTCCGAGTCACTCATTGCAGACTTTTGAATGCGTTTTGGATGCAACAGCACCACTGATGCATGAAACGGCACTATGCTCTCAAAACATCTCATCTCATAAGGGTCGAGAAGAAGAAAAAACAACACACCCGACAGGGTAGCCTGCTAGCATTTACCAGCCGTCCGAACTGACAAGGCGAGTTTGAAACACGCCCCACTGATTTCGAGAGAGCGTCTGTCGACCCCGTCAGTTGTTATATGACGGATATGGCCATGTAAGTAATACTAACAGCCACTCTAACTGAGCTTCCTCGGCCACTTCAAAAGTGAAACGGACCGGCCCAGCATCAGACAGTGTCGGGTTAAAAGTCAGAAGCCCGGAGCTTGCGGCTGACCTCAGAGCATCGCTCCGCCCCGGTACGATACCTACGATCACAGGTGAATTTTGAGGAGCGTTTTTACGGCATTTGTCAATGCCACGTGAATTGGAAGTGCCCTTAATTTTCGTTTCATGCAGACAAACCTTAAGAATACAAATTCCGACGGTTTCTAAATCACCTTTTGCAAAAAAAATATTTCCAGCTCGACAGTTCATAGTTGCGTAGCTCCACCAACTGCTTGAATGCACGCTGCATAAGCATGGCTGGCTGTGATTTTGATGAGGTTGAGCTCAAAATTTTGGTCGTTCATCTTGCCATCGTGTTGTACAATCAGTTTGAACTCTTTCCCCAACAATTGTCTCCCGCCCTTTCATAAGCCTCCTCCACAAGTATGAAGCTGGCACTATGTGCATTGAGTAAAGTATCATCTTTGAAAACCTAAATTATTGCTATTGACACAAAGCAGCAGATCCCCAATTCTGTGCGAAGCTCCACCTGAATATTCGCGGGCAGTTTTAAACAGTTCAGGAAATAAAGGGTAGCGAAAACGATTCCAGCTGTTATATGCTAGAAGCCAGCTAAATTCTCTAGCACCTGACATAATTGTGCCTCATAGCATGGGACAGTTCTGAATAGTAGGATAAGCAACGAAAGAGTCATCCCATAGTGAAAGTTGAGCTCCGAAAGTTAAGACTGTTAGCGTCGCCGTTTCAAGTTTTACAGGGTCGCAGAATGCGACCCATGCGACCCCGTAGCTACATGATTGCTGCAGTCACCAATGCATCTCTCAAGCTTGTTGAGATCTTCGCCTCCACCCGTCACGTGCTCTCCACCTAAAAACAAAGCCGTCTGAAGCAGCCAGCGGATGCTTCATTCTGCGCCCGGCTTCTGGTCAGTGAGCAGGGTCAGCCTGCGAGCATCTGAGTGAAACCACGGATCTCTGATCAGTGATATCTCAGAGAGTAATGGACCGCGGGTTTCCCGGCATAAGTGTACCTGCCGCGCAGGTCACAAATACCCCACATCTAATGCTTCTAATCGACGCCAGCCGACAACGCGGCGTCTCCGAAATGCCGTAAATACCACCCCGGAGAGCGGTAACTGCCACTGAAGCAGGCATGTCGCACTGCCGCCGGTCTACCGCCCCATCCATTATTCAGGTGCTCGGCGCCCTCTCGCCCTCCGCGCGCCCTCTCCCAGCCTATCTCTGGCGCCGGCGCCGGCCAATACTGGAAAAGTCACGGCCCCGATGCCAATTATCCTATTCGAGTCCGCATAAATCCGACTTCATCGCTCATTTCCATTCGTTCACCTGTTTGACTTGGCCGGCAGGCAGCGCGTCGCGCATGCGCGCTGGCCGCCAGCTGCGGCGCGGCCGGCCGCCTCGTCAGACCGAGAGTGGACCGCGAGCCGCGAGGAGTGTGCACGAGTGCGCGCAAGCGAGCCGCCCTAGCGGCGTGGACCCCCGTGACCCGGCCGCGCCGGCCGGCGCCAAGTGGCCGCCACTTCCTTCCGCCGAGACTGCCGCCGTCCGCAGCTGAGAACGGTGGGGTCACTTGTCCTGTTTTCCGCGCCTGGCCCCATCGGCGCTAATGGCCGGTCGTGGCCGTCTGGGGAGCCTTGCGGTGGTCACCTTTGCTCCGCCAGTGTGTGGGGTGGGGACGCGGGCCGCTGGGCAGCACGCAACCGCGCGGCCGCGCTGATGGATAATGAGAACTCGGCGCCTCCACGCCGTTACGTGGCGCATGATTATTCAATTACGCGGGAGTTGATTTCTACGGAC
Source organism: Pollicipes pollicipes (assembly GCF_011947565.3). Classification (NCBI taxonomy): domain Eukaryota; kingdom Metazoa; phylum Arthropoda; class Thecostraca; order Pollicipedomorpha; family Pollicipedidae; genus Pollicipes; species Pollicipes pollicipes. The sequence goes on along the minus strand of NW_023597054.1, from coordinate 21,110,789 downwards.
TGATCGATCGAGAGAGTGAAATTGAGCACTCTGGCTAATGAGATCCCCGCGTGCTGCACTCCGGAAGCCCCGCTGCATTATGCGGTCTTTTAACTACTTCGGATCACCAGCTGATGGGAGTCCTGAATTGGATCATATGCGGTGCGCCCAGTCATTTCGAATGATTCGGGCGCCGGAAATCGGAAACTTTCTTAGATGTCCCAGATCACGGCACGGCACGTGAAACTGATGGCCGTCTTGATTGCGCTCTGCATCTTGATGAAGCATCAGCATGCGGATAAATACGACGCGTCATGTTACGATGCGTCAGCTTGTTTACCACCAATAAGCGCACCAAGCGCGGGCGGTTACGACTCTTGCCAGGCTTCATCAAATCAAATGTGCTGTAAAACTTTTCCATTGATTTCATGATAGCTTCATGGTTAATTGCTGACAAATGCCAACAAATTGCCAGGTTATGGCACCAAAAGTAGTCCGTAATCAGACCATGCACTCGAGCGCTTTCCCGAGAACGCTTACCATTCCACATGGCCACCGTCACGCTATCCAAATAAACGCCGTGTTCAGCCTCACGGCGCCCTCATGGTCGCACAAATTAGTGCAAATTCGAATGAGGCGAATTAGTTCCGTGTCTTCTGCTAAATTGTGCACGATCCAGATCTCCCGCTGATCTCAACGTGCACCCGACTCAGATAGCAAGGACCAAGTGCAAGCGCTGCTCTGATCTTCGAGGAAGCTGGCCGAGAAACACATGGTCCTCTATCGGACGATCCAAAGAACTTAAGTGAGGGCTGCGTTCGTGGTCCAGGGCGCACTAACCTGTGTGAATGATGTAGTTCCCGGTGGCCTGTCATGAACCGACCGATAATGAGAGCTTCGGTGTTTGCTGTTGCGAGTGCCACCTCTGATAGATATTGAAATGCTGACGTCTGATGTCGAGAACGATCGATCGACGATCAGTGACGTTTCGATCGATCGACGACCAGACGATCAGTGACGTTTGTGTCACTGCGGGAGACGTTTGGAGATCGGGGACTATGCACCTTCAGTTTGAAAAACGGCACGTCTGAGAGGAGGTATGCAGGGCCCTGTCTCGAAGAGACAGCACGCATGAAGAAGAGATGCACGGCATTTAGGGATGAAGGCTGCTTTACTTGCTGATGGGAGATTGAAGATGGATTGAAGAAGTGCCAGCAAAGCGGTGGGGTCACAAGTTGAGGCGCAGAGTCATGATGAAATACTCATGTCTCTCGCCGGAACGCATAGGCGCATGGAGATGAGGGGATGTGACACGACTAGAGACGTCACGGATGAAATCAGTGTTCGGGTTATTGTCTTCGTCCGGTGTGTTAGCATGCACACACTAACACTGTAGCTAGTGCACTTACTAGCTGGACGATAGGTGAGGACAACAGTCTGAACAATCATACGCTCAGTGATGCTAATGCCTCGTCTTAACCCTTCTGTAAAAGCACGACAAGAGGTGTCAACTATGCCGACGAATGACGGCTGATGATCGTGGAGAGCTGCACGGAAACTAAGCGGTGGCACTGGGATTGCCGCGTGATGCATGGCGCCTGCGATGATGCCGACCCTGCAGAGTGACCCGGAGCACCGACAGAGTGGTCTGACGGGGTGGCGCCCGGTCTCGGTGCGGACGTACGCTGTCGATGCCGTGCCCTGGCGCCGACCGGTCGGCAGTGTCGCGGCCTTGATGTGATCTGGACGCGGGGCAGAAGGCCGCCGCCTCCGAGTTAATGTCGATTCTTATCACCGGTGCTGCAACGGCCGGCTGTGACGAGCAGATAAGTGTGCTTTTTTAGAGGTTGGGCAAGGGAAGCTAATCTTGTCACATTTCGGGCCAAACAGAGCGGCAAGCGCCGGACAGTGTCTGCATAAGGTGTTGCAGACTATGCAATTGGAAAATAGTCGTTTGACTTCTTTTTCGACATAATCGTTGCTGCGACGACGGGTCATTGATCTAAGGCCCGATGAGCCCTCTGGCCCTCCGACGGTGACATGTGCGCACCAGTTGTTATTGCCATGCTCAAGCTTTTGTTTATTTATGGGGATGCAGACTGTAAGAGGCGTCGCTGGAGGGGGGGGGGGGGGGGGGTGCCATGACAAATCATTGTCAAGCAACTTTCCCGTCCATTCATTCAGACGGGCAACCAGGCACACATAGCGATGTGCGCGGCCGCCGGGTTATGTCCGCCCTGTTCGCTCAGTTGTAAGGGCGCTTGCCTTGCCATTCACGTGCCCGTGGGAGGGCTGGGGTCCAGTCGCCTTATGGGTGTATTATTTACCCCCTGGCTGGGATGGCCTGCGGTCCGCGCTGAAGGTCAAACGATGTCAGAGGGCGGGATGAAACGTGCCGGGCACCACGGCATTTCGGCTCTTTCGCAGCAAAGTGCTGCCTCTGACCCGGAATTTCACGATCGGATGGTGACGTCCCGACTCACGCAACGCGCACCGCTGGCCGTGAACGCTTATCCTAGAAGTATCTACAATCAAAAGGCTCAAAAGAAGCTCGAAAATCAGTGACATAATTTAGACTGGAGCTTTTGCCTGGGTAAAGAAGCGATGACCCTCACCAGACACAGGGTCATCGTTGAAGTGTCTACTCTTGACGCCACAACAGCAGCCCAGTCGCCGTTCGTTGGGATAATGGAGTCCCTTTCAGGCATTAGAAGAGGGAGAAGTTACGAACGCGCGTGAATGCACAATTACCTGAAATGAACACTTGTCGTTGCAGACACACTTGGCACACAATCGTTGACGTATATTCGCCTTTACAATCTTTAATTTCCTACCCTCTGCCGGCTCATGGGCCCGATGCATTTCGCTTCTGTGTGCAACACATGGCTGATATCTCCGGCGGATGAAACGTCCGTTCCAGTGCATCAAACCTGACTAGTTCCCTGTGTGTTCGCTCATTGTGTAATGCACGCAAGTTGAATGTGCTGACAGTCGCCACCAGTGTTGTCTTAAAAACCCCCCTGTCTCCACAAGCAAGCTGGCACGGACACTGTGCCGTTACCAAGATTTTTGTTCGGAAGTTGTCTCATGATTTTGCCTGATCTATCACCCATCGATTTTTTGACCTGCCTCTCAGCTTTGAATAATAATCAGGCTAATCTTCGGAGCTCCCAGTTCCCAGTCCAGACCAGTGAGCCGCCTTGTTAATACCAGTCATTACACAGCCACTCAACGGGCTTAACGAACATCCCGACTGATAAATGCATTCTGCAAGCGCATCGATACTCATTCCATGTTGCAAGTGGGTCCCTGGCAACTTTGTATGGTCTGGTAATTAAAAGCTACGGTCTGTGGAAAGACATTGGCCATGATGGCGACCTAGCATTTTGAAGTTACGATCCATCTATTGTGACACCATCCACTCACGTGAGGCAAGCGATTGAGCAACTGGCCTGCGCGCAGGGCATATTTGACTGTGATATATTTAGGGCGATTATCACAAAAACTGACATTTCATCGACCCAGCTATCAAGGACACTAAACAGTCTCAGTCTTTGACAGGATTGAATTTTATATATTGCCTGCTATCGCCGCGTAAGACCAAAGTCAAGAGGAAAGCATTCTTCCACACTGGACATGACGTCGGTCACAAATGGAGAAATAAACTCATTTAATGAATCGTGCCACGTTTTGCGGTCGATTGGCTGGCTTTTGAGGCGGGGCGGCAACTGAGTTTCGGCAGACAGATGACACGGTGGCGTCCTCTCGATATTGTTGAAAAGCCGGCATGCCAGCTGCCACGTTGGCGCTAAAACCGCACCACCCCGCGCTTGACATGGTGGCTGGAACACAGCTCCTATGAATCCCCGAGATGGTGAGACTTTGACACGCCCGCCATTGGCGAGGATTGCGCGCGGCCGCGTCACATAGCCGGGCTCATTGCCAGTCAGCCCCGGCGGCGGCGGCGGCGGCGGCGGCGGCGGGGGTGCGTCGGCCCCCCGGGGACTGGGTCGTGTTCCATCGCGCTGCCTGACAGCAGCCGCGTCCCGCCAGACGGACAGACGACCCCCTCAGCGCGCCGCGCGCGCCGCTGTGAATAATGGACGACATGGACTGCGCCGTCGCCGCCGCTGACGACGCCAGCCTTGGCCCCTGCGCCTGGGGGGCCGGCGGCGGTGCGGCCTTTCACGCGTTCCCGTGCGGCGCCGCGCCCGCCGAGCCGGTTCGGACCGGCGTGAGCCAACGCAGGCGAGCCGACGCGCAAGCGGCCCGACCCGGCGCCGGCGCCGAGTCTCGGACGCGAGGCTCGGAACCGGGGTCCGAGTCCCGGGGCCCGGTGCCCGGGGCCCGGGGCCCGGCAGAGCGCGGGGCGGCGGGAGGTGGGATGGGCGCGCCGCCAGCTGACGCGTGGCCCGCTGATCCCCAGACGTCCACGAGCGGCCTCGGGCGGCCGGGGCGCCGAAGGGATCTGATGAACCGGAATCTGACACCGCTCATGAGCAGAAATGTGGCTCACGTGCTGTGGTTGGTATTAGTCTCACCGCGTCTGCCAAACGGCCTTTGCAGAAACGTCGCAGTTTCAAAAAACCTGCAGTGTGAGAGCACCCCTATCTCCGGCCATGGCGATTGCGTCGATAATAACTGATTTGCTATGACCGTTGCCGATGCGCATATCATGGCTCCAATCGACAGCATCAGTGCTATGAATTGGAGATGTGATGTAAATTTTTCCCGAACACGTGTGACCTTGCGCGCGACACAGGCCGTCAAATTTTACGCGAGATCGCTTTTAAACTGTTGGTGGAGGTCCATGCCTGGAACGAATTAACAATGAATGATTTACACACACATGCACGCCTGTTTCCTGGCAGTGCTATTGTGTTTGGAATACACATATGTCCTTTGTGGTGAGCCGTGGTGTGCCATAATGACCTCAATACCAATGGCTTGCTTTTGTTTTCCTTGATATTTTCGTACATCAGATTAACTACGATGAACTTTGATGGATTAGCTGTGCTGGGTGTGCGTCCATGAACCGCGATGGACACTGGTGGTTTCCATTCTCACAGGGCAGTCACGCAAATACTGTTATAGCAGCATGCAAGTGCACTCCGCACATTCCTTGGCGTACCTACTGGGACCCAGAAAATCGCGTGATGTCATGCCACCGAACGCGACGAGGGCCCGAAATACTCGCAGTGAGAATTACATGGATCTCTTCGACGACCGGCGTGTTTTCTTTCTCGGGTGATATTCAAGAGATGTAAATTATGAGGTAAAATTTATGGTAACAACAAGCCGAAAGTCTTGTGATTGATGAATGTCGATGGCATCTCTCACCACCGTCCGTTTTCTGGCCTTTCTTTCCCTTTCAGCTCTCCCGCCCACGGTGTGCGCGCCATCTGTGTGTTTTTGTGAAACGCATGATCTCGGACCGTAACTGGTGATCTAGATAGGCACCCCCAATCGCTGCTCAATTTGGCAGCAGGTGTGCAGCCACCGCATCTGGCAGCACCGCCGCGCCGCCGCCGGCCGCGGCACGCGGCACGCCCACCTGGCGCGCGCCTCCGCCGGTCATAAGCAGGTCACGGAGGAGCCACGAGCAAAAATACCATACCGGACCCTGAAAGCCCGCGGGCGTCGACACACACCTTGTGTCACGCGCAGTCGCGCCCCAGCCGCGCCCCAGCCGCGCCCCAGCCGCGCCAGGAATCATCGCAGGCCGGCGAGACAAGCCAGGAGCCGCGCCGCCAACGCCGACGAGCGCCACTTGTGTGGACGCAGCGCGAAAGGTCAGGCGGCGCGGCCGCGAAACGGCGGGCGGGCGGCGGCGGCGGCGGCGGCGGATCAGGGCCGCGCTTGGCATGCGGCTCCGGGGCTCGGTGCGCGGCGCCGATCGCTCTTTTCGCTGACACCGGCGATGACACGCGCACTTTAGCGGCCGCGGCGGAGACCGGCGGCACAAACGCGTTGTGAAACATGGCGCACCTCGTATGCAAAAAACGATGTGTGCGAAAATCTCGTCCCGAGATTTAAGCGTGGTTTCGCTGCGTTTTGATGAGTCGCGTTTGCGACATGTGAAAACGAAGCTTGCTCGCGCCGCTAGCTCGTGAATCAACCAGCGAGAAAGCTTCGGACAGGCTGGATCGGTACAGCTCGAGGCTCACGCGTACAATGAGCCGGCAGTTGTCAACTAATCAGCGGGGACACACGTTCGATGCGTCGATGTCGCTTCCATAGCGTTTTCTCCTCGTGAACAATCCCCATTGTTCCTGTTCTCTACGTTCACCTGTTTGTATTCATCGATCACTGGAAGTCGTGATATTTACCGTCCGCCGCGGACTAGTTCAGTCGGCCCGGCGCCCGCGGAGGGAGAAAGCCGGCCCGACCGCTCCCACCCCGATCACGAGAGCCGCCTCCTCCGCGTGAGACGAGCCTTGACCGCTGCCGGCTCGTCCGCGACCGAGGCGCGCGGGTCAAGGCGGCGGCGGCGGCGGCGGCGGCGGCGGCGGCGGCGGCGGCGGCGGCGGGCGGCGGCGGCGGAGGAGGAGGAGGAGGCGGCGGCGGCGGAGGCTCCTCCGCCGCGCGCCGCCCGGTCCGGATGTCTGCGGCGCCGGGGTCGGCGTCGCCGCCCTCCGAGCCCTCGCGACCGCTGAGGATCCGGTGCCGCCGCGCAAACATCCGGTCACGCTCGTGACCGTCGTGAACGGCGCAGTCACGAGCGGTCCGGTCGCCGCTGGCTGGGACGCGGGCTGGCTCGTCCCGCGGGAGCGCCGCCGACGGTGTCGTGACATCGCGCGGATTCCGCGGCCCCGGCCTTCGCAGGACCGGCACGTCATGTTCGATTGCTCCGTGAGTTCCGCACGCGATGTTGGGCTGAGCTGCGAAATCGTCGTGAGCGCGTAAGCTGACGCAGTCCCACGCACGAGCGCACGGGACGGTACGAGATAGCATCGCTTCGCCAGCTGTAATGGCCGCGCGCACTGGACGGAATTGGCGTTTTTCACGCGGTATTAATTTTATGACTGCCTGACATGGCTTCAAAAAAGTCAACCCTTTCGCCGGCACTGCCGTCACGGAACGGCGCGAGCGGACGCGTTGCGACACAGAGCGTCTGCAGACTCACGCGATCAGCTGCTTAGCGATGCCACCGCCTGGAGCAGCGCGAGGCGAGGCACACCGGTCCAGAAATGAACGGGTGAGCGGGCAGGGACACACTGCACTGTTTGTGCCGTTGACTTCTGTTGCCGCATTTTGTAGCCATGTGAGAACTCGTGGAAGTGCTTTTATCGGCTAATTTCACCGGCAAGTCTTTTCGTGACTGTGCGTTGAGTACGGGAAGCATGGGTTCCTTCGTTCTGTTTACCGTTCCCCCCCCCGCCCCTCTTTTCCTCCATCGCCCTATCTCTTTTCGGCAGTTCTCTTTCCCGGCGGTTGCCAGCAGCAGCAGCGAGCTTCAGCGCCGTCGCCCTTTACAGCGCTTCCCGCGTTGCCGCGCCGGTCGGCCGGACGGCTCGCCGCCGAGCCAGGCTCCGTCCCGCTCCAGTTCGGACAGCGGGACGGGTTCGCCGGGCGGGGATGACGGCTGCAGCTGCTGACAGCTCAAGGCGAGGGTGCGGACCGGGCGCGTGACACCGACCCTCAGACGCGCCGTTTTATTGGCCATCGCGGCTGGTATACCGGCAGCGGTTTTCTTTTAGATCAAAACGATGAAACAGGGGCAACACGCCCTCACCTTATTTCGATATGCGCGAGTGACTACCCTGACACATTGTGAACAGATGTGTAAGACTTCTCCAAGAACCCGTCGCGTATGTGCATCTAGGACGCTGTCCTAAGAACAATCACGCCACGCCTGAAGTGACCTGCAGCTGAAGTAAACGTACAAATACGGAGCTCTCGGCGGCGGGCGTGGCCAGTTCCCACCACCAGCGCGTCTTCACTGGACGCCGCGACCTTGCGAAGGGCGAGCACCGATCGTCATTCCGTGGCGCGGAGAGCGACGTTCCCAGGCGGGCCGTGGGATAACAAAGACGGGCCGCTGGGCCGCCGGTGCTGAACAGCTCGCGTCCCGTGACTGGGGGTCGTTTGGTCTCGTGAAGGATCAACGGGTAACAAGAGCAGCTGGCTTTCGAGGCCGCCGCACATGCCGGCGCCGACGGGCTGGGGTCACGACGCGGGACACAGCGAGCCCTTAGTGGGGTCAGAGGTCACACAAACACACCTCACACGTGACACGGCATGGCGTCGGACCGTCCCAGACCGCCAGGAACACGGGGTGCGGAACATGCAAATGGAGGTCGGTGACTTGACGTCAACGGAATGGCCGAGCGGGCCACGTCAGCTGACGCCCGTCATGGCGGCCATGTATGGAGGTCAGAGACGCAGGGATAGCGTAAACCGGCTTATTATGGCGATATGCTTGGGCCCTAGGATGTTTGTGTCACCGGTGATTGACGGAGCATACATATATGTAGGACTCAGACGCCAGCCCAGGGAGGGACGGGGGGGGGGGGGCTTGGCCGGTTGCAGCGCACGCCCGCCATGATGTGTTTTGATAGGTGACCATGTCAGAGTTGTTTTAACCGTTCATTTTTTGCAAACATTCCCAACGCATTGGAGTTTGAGCTAATTTTGGCGGTTTTTGGGACATAATCACTGCGGTGCCGCTCACACCTAAACTGCCTCTTGAGCTAAATCGTTTAAAAAGGAAATGTCAACACTTGCAGATTGTTTAACTTTTCGACAAAAATCATTTTCAGGGGTAGCCTATCAATTTATGAATGCTTACACCTTACGATGTGAACGTAACATAACATCATTCACATCAAGACCACTTGCATTTCACACCGTAGCACATGAATAGCGGAGTGCTGTCTCTTCAAAACCAGACACACCAGCATTCCAGATCCCTTTTTCTGGTTCTCGTGCGTCGCTCGAGACCCACCGCCCCGCCCGCTTGGACACGCGTTTTCACGCTCGGCGGGGCGCGCAACATGTGCTCCATCTCGGCGGCGCCGGCCGGCCGGCTGACCTCCGCATCGACCCGGTGCACGGACGCGGACAGGTGCGCGCCTTTCACCGCGGGCCGGCGTCCGTCGGATGCCTGTGACATCCCGGGGCGGCGTGACGGCCCGTGACGCGGTCGTCCGGCCGGCGCGCCGCGACCGCCGGTCTCACTTTCGGGGCGAGCGACGCGCGCCGGCAGGCGGAGGTAGCCGGCCCGCGCAGGTCGGTCGGTCGCCGCGCCGTGCGCCGGCGCGCCGCGGCCCGGCCGGGTCGGTCACCCTGCCGGCGGCCGCCGAGCGTGTCAGCGACCCGACCCTGGTCCGGTCTTTCAGCGCAAGCCGTCCGGCCGGCCGAGCTTTCTCTCAGGTAGAAATCTTGTCGCGCGAGTGCCTGACTTAATGGCGCAGCGGAATGAATAAGGGTCGGCCGGCATCCACTCCTGTTAACAACTGGGAGGAGTGTTTGTGCGTCTTTTGTGCGCTTGGTACAGCGCACGATTTAGCCGTGGTTTCAGCCACAATAGACGCTTATTACACAAACTTATGACCTCATCAAGACCGCAGGAAAGGGCCGACGACACGGTCTTTTTGTGATCGTTTCCCTCAACAGTCTTTAGCTCGTTCACGGTATCAATTTTCCACAGGAAGTTACAAATCGGTTTCTTACACGAAGGCGTTTCTCTTGCTGTTCAAGGTCCCGCTTTGTGCGGGCCGACACATGTGATGCTGGGTGGCGCCAGTTTTAGCCGATGATTGGACCCGTGGCGCCATTACGTCTGAGTCGAGCCGGCCAGACGTTTCCGTCGCGGACGGTTGCCGGTGCGGTGACGCGGCGCGGTGGCCCCGCGCTGGCACTCAGTGACTTGTGCAAATGGCTCATGTTCCTAGCGGTGATACGGCGCGGCCTTCTTGTTCCAGGTCAGAGGTGGCGCCTCTGCCTGCGGATCGAGGCGCGACCCGGGTCAGCGGGCGTGACCCCTGCAGCGGCCGCCCGCGCCGGAGACTGCAGCCGGCGACCGCAGACTAGCGCCGCGCGGCCGGAGACCGCGGCGGCGCACAGGAAACAAACACCGACCCGGCGACCCAGCGACATCGGCTACGCCCGTGCCGACCGACGCGGCGACAAAGGCCGCTGATTGACGACCGCGCCGGGCGCGACGCGGCGGACGGCGGCGCCGCCACCCCGTCGCCGGGGGCCGGTGCGTGGATTGTGCCGCTGGAGAGGCGGGCGGAGGACTGGCCGGCCGCGCGCGCCGTAACGGTCGCGCCTCCCGCGCCCCGAGTCACGCCCGCTTCGGGAGAGACGATTCATTAAAGCCGTGAGCGCCGCCGATTATCACCGCTCGGCTCGCGCTCCGCCCACCGCCGCAGCTCGCGGCGCGCATCGGTGAGGTGTCGACCACGCCGGCGCTAAACGCTCCACTTGACGCCGGCGCGAGCGGTGCGTTTCCCTTCGCGCCAGCCTCGTTCGCGTGAGATTCGGTCGCGCGCCGTCACGCCGCGAGTGCATTACGCGTTGCGCGGCCCGGCCCGGAGGACCCGGCGGCGACATCGAGTGATGGCCGCTGGCGGCGGCCCGTCCGACCTGCCGTGAAAGGTCACCAGCCGCGCTCGCGCCGCGAGGAGCGCCGCCAGCCATGCAGACGGCCGCGCCGCTGCGCAAGGCCTTCGAGGCGGTGTGCTGGCACCGCGGCCCGATCTCGGGCCCGCTCACCTCGCACACGCTCTCGGCGCTGCTGCAGGGCGCCGCCGCCGCGCCGCAGCTGACCGACTGCCGCTGCGAGATCCGGTGTGTGGACGGCTTCAGTCTGCGCATCTTCGGCGCCGGCGACGAGGGCTTCGAGTCAGATGAGGAGGCGGCCGGCGGTGCCGACGACCGCCTGCAGGAGGAGATCCGTGTCAGTGACCACGCGCTGCGCGCCAAGGGCCTCGCCGAGGAGGACTCGAGCAGCGCCAATTCCAGCTGCTCGGACACGGACGAACCGGCCGAGGCGACGACGCCGCCGGCCACCGACGCGACCGTCATCCACGGTGGCGACATCCTCTTCTGCCACACGGACCCTACGGTGCCGCGCGGCGTCGTATTCGTCGTCCGCCAGCCGCGGCCCGGAAAGATGGACGCCGCGCTGGAGGCGATCGTGCTCAACTGCACCAGCGAGGCGCTCGCCAAGGACCTGTACACCGCGTACCACGAGGGCACGCGCCGCCTCAAGTGGGAGCGCTACACCAACGCCAAGAGGAAGAGCGACGTGATGCGCGCCAGCTTCCGGAACGTCAACGACAGCCTGCGCCTGCGTCCGAGCGGCCGGCCCGAGGAGCCGGGGCCGCGGCTGCCGCCGCCGCCGCCGGAGCGGGACGGCCAGCCGCGCTCGCTGATGGACTCCGGACTGCGGCCACGCGCCGACAGCCCGCCTCGAGCCGACTCGGGCCCGATCAGCCTGCCGCAGGCGTCCGAGATCAGCCGCATCCTCAGCCTGAGCACGCCAGAGGACAGCTGGGGGCCGCAGGCTGAGGCACGCGGTCGCCGCGAGCGGCCCGCCTGCGCCACGCCGACCCGCTACAGCCACAACAAGGGCCCGGCGCCAGCGGCACCGGCACCGCCACCAGCGCCGGCGCCGCGCAAGCATCCGACCAATCCCAACCTGATGCTGGTGCCGACCAAGAACGGGCTGGAGCCGTCCCGCGTGGTGACGGGCGGCGAGGCGCCGCGGCCGCCGCTGCTGCTGTACGCGGCCGAGTTCGCACCGCACGCGGTGCGGTCCCGACTGGGCACAAAAGATGTCACAGTTCGACGCCAACAACAACCGCTCGCGGCCACCGGCCCGCCAGCAGCTGTACTGGCTGCCGAGCGGCGAGGCAGCTGGCTGGAGCGGCGGCAGGCGTCCGGAGGTGCGGCCGCGCGCGCGTAGCAAGAGTCCGGCCGGCCGCCACCGGGGCTTCGAGCTGCCGGGCGCGCTGTCGCAGGCGCTGCGCGGCCTGACCTCGCACCTGAAGCGCCCGCCGGCCGAGGCGGCCGCGCCGCCACCGGCCGCCGCCAACCCCAAGTCGGTGATGAAGAAGCGGGACAGGGTCGCTGGGTCGCCGGAAACCAAACGGGTGACCTTTAGCGCCTACTCCACGGTACAGGTCATGGACTGACCCCGGCTGCGGCGGTCCGCTGCGGCCGCCACCGAGCGCTGTGAAACACTTGTTTAAATGTCAGAAGAGTTTATGTGTGCTTGGATTCCTGCATGCCAGTTAATGCAAGTCATGAGCCGGGGACGTGGGTCGAGCGGGTCGTGCATTGGGGGGGCTGAAGCTCAGGTGTGTGGAGTCGACGGTTACACCGCTGTTGAAACACTGCTCAGCGTTTCCTTCTCGGGGCATTGTCCCCGCCGCCTGTGCACTTGGTCGTAGCGTCGTGTCCGTAAACCGTCAAATATACGTCGTCAAGCCGCGCGTTGTCGTCAGCTGCTGCCCGAAGGCCGCCGGCCGAATGGGAGCTGGCCGCGGGATGTGGGGCGCGGCCGGTGTATCTGTCGCCCGATCTGGGCTGGATCGCTGCGGCGGTGGCCAGCTGCACCCTGGCGCACGGCGCCGCCGTCTCCGCCACTTGCTTTCTAAATCGAGCCGTGACGCTGGCCGGCCGGCGCAGATGACGCGCGGACGGCGCGGACGGCCGACCGGCGCCCAGTGAAAGTACCTCTCAGAACTGGTTCGGCCGGCACGGCGTGCGCCGCGGGCACCGGGCTGACCGGCCAGTTGCTGACCTGCACGTGCCAGCGCCGCACCCGCCGACGGCGGCAGCAGTGCAGCGGCCTGGAGTGGGTTGACGGTGGGATTTGTTTCTGTGTGTGGGCGGCGGCGGCTTTTGTGATCACGATGAGATTGTTTAAGGCTTGGAGGCTTGCGGTAAGCCCCGTAACTTGTTCGTTGGGAGTATAAAAGGTGTATTTAAGTACTGCTTCCTACTTTATTTATGTCATGACTGAACATTCGGGTCTTCGGTCTTTACCTACCCGTTAGATACATTTTTTTACTACGAAACGCGTCATGAGAATTTACGAACTCATCCCAGATTCTACAACCGACCATAACTTACTTCACCTTGCACCTGACCCCGCATGAATGAAACTACGGTGTACCTCAATCACTGAAACTGTGGGAGATGAGCTGGCGAAGATCGCAGACCCTGTGCCATTTGCCGCCCGGGCGCTCGTTTAATTACAGATTCGAGGCCGGCCCATTATTAAACATAACGGGTGGGGCGCGGCCGAGCTGGCGCCGACCAGCGGGCTGCCACGAAAACAAACGCGGCGCACCGGCAGCGTACTCGACGTGGCGTCGCCGACGTGCCGTCTGCAGGCGCACGTCAGCTGTCAGTCGCTGTGGCGTACCGGACTGTGTTCCAGCAAATTACCGCCGGCTGTGAGCGGCGCGGCCAGCGAACCCGCCACGGAACTGACGGACAGTGCGGGCGACCGACGGCCGGACGCGCGTCGGGTTCGCAGGTCCAGATGCGGGCCCGATCCGTCAGCGAGCGGCGGCTGATGCGCTGCAGCGGCCGCGTGAGGAGAAAGGCGGACGCTTCTGAGGCAGATGGTCCGGGAGCCCGGCGGCGCGGCTCAACCTCGGCCCTCGCTCACCTCAGCCTCGGCCCCCGTTCACCAGATGCGAGCGAGAGGGAGACGCTGAATACCCGCAATTTCGCCGGCCCTTACGTCAGGCCACACACACACACACACACGGACACAGACATGCCGGGAGTGTTTCGCCATCGGGAGCAGCTTACACAAGCTGGCAATGATTTTGCCTGCCGGCGGTGCGCGTCGCCCGTGGCCCAGTCGCTGTGCGCTGGACGGCGTGAGTCACTGTGCTGGACGGCAGGACGCCACTTGACCGTCGAAGCGAGCCGTCGAGCCGCAGAGCCCACAGATGGACGCAGCTCTGTGGGAATGAGCACGTGCGAGAAGAAACGCGCTTCGGTGCAGAGCGGGGATCGAGAACATAGATAAATGGGAGATAATAAGGGGAAACGGAAAAGGGAAAAACAGGAGAGAACGCAAGAGATGGAGAGAGAGAGAGGGAGAGAGAAAGAGAGAGGGTGAGGGAGGAGAAAATATGGTGAGAGATAAGATACAAAATTAATGGAATCAAAATGGCCTTCATGGTTGAAACATATCACATACCAGGTGTGCCGTGACCTTACGAACAAGAGAAGTAACTTTTCCACCCGCCATCCTGCCAACATCTGGCCCGCAAGAACCCGCAGGCTTTTTGCCGAGTTGTTGACCAAGCTTGGCACTAAAACTTTCTTGTTTCATACAACACTCCACCTCACAAATGACATCAATGACTGATGAAATGACTGGGAGACTGTGTGGATTTCATTGCCCTAGCCTCACTCACTTGTCAACACAGCTCACTGTTCCTGGTGTATAACATGCGCAATAGTTATGAAACCTGAAAAGTGGTAGCATTAAGGTTATCTATTGATGCATGACGAACACACAGGGTGTATTTACAGCCCATTTTCATTTTACGTGATGCAACATAGAATCTTTGCCAGACGTGCCCACAATTAACACGCTCTCTGTTTACATCTCAGTAACTGTTGTGACCATTACTGCGCATATAAAGACACTAAGATTTTTGTTTGCAGGAACTAGGCGTCCTCCTAACAATGGAAATTATAAATTATGTTTGTTAGCTTTTTGGGCTGGCGGTCGTTTATAGGCACCCAAATTGACTTGCTTATGGTTGAATGTGTTCCTGTCAAGCCATTTTTATTCTGTCACCATTTCTTCATTTCTGGAAAGTCGATCTCTTATCTTTCGAAAATCAAAGATGGAAAAATTTAAGGGCCTCTCGACGAAGCCGCAGTTAAAGATTCTGCGCGTCAGGCAAATATTTTTCATGGCGTCGCGTATAATCTTCGCCATCCGGGTTGCTACGAACACCAAAAGGCGTAGAATCTAGGCGGTATGACGTCACCAGTGACCTTAAGGACATCGATAAAATCTGTGCACAGGTCTGCGTTAAGAATTCCAATTCATTATATTACGTCAACGAAACATTTGATAAATACCTAAAGCTGGAGTAAGCAGACTATGTGAAAGGTGGAAAGAGGTCCTGCACAATTCATGCTCAAATTGTTTTTGTCGCAGACATTTTGTTGCAGCATTCGGCAATACCTCACGGTTGTTTATGGCATGGGCATGACACTTACGGCGCGGCGATGGTTGTGGGGTAGAATATGAATGGTAGTAAGGGAGAAATGCGGGGCATTTCAAAGCTGCCATTCGGTGTCTTTTCTATATCATTACGTGATATATCCACTTAATGACAGCCAAACACCATAAAAGAGCCTGACCTGGTTCTTAAATGCTTGCTATGACATTGCGGCAATTGTGACGCCTTCGAATGGTGTTTGTTTGTACAGTGTAATGAACCGAGGAGAGTTTCCAGGTACTTTGATTACTCAGCTCTCTAAGCAACATGACTGGTGTTGGCCGAGCAATGTTGTGCATGCGGTGATGCTGATATGACATTTTATGCGCACTTGATGCATAGACATACAATTGAGAAGCATTGACAATATTCAGATTGCACTTAACTTCGTACTTTGGCTCAATGCTGGCTCAGCGTAGTAACGTAGTGTTGTTGGGCGGTATTCCCAGCTGGCCGGTGCGGGCTGCGGGCTGATACAGCTGGCTTTGCTGAGCTGAATCCCTAGCTGGCTGAGGCCGGCTGCGGTCTGACATAGAAGGCTTTGGCGGTATGAATCCCTAGCTAGCCAGGGTGGGCTGCGGGCTGATAAAAAGGGCTTTGGTGAGCTGGGTTCCTAGCTGGCCGGGGCGGGATGCAGGCTGCTATAGAGGGCTTTAGCGGGCTGGATCCTTAGCTAACCGGGGTGGGCTGCGAGCTGATGTTAAGCACTTCGGTGGGCTGGATCCCAGCTGGCCGGGGCCGGCTGCGGGCTAATACTTTGGAAAAGTTTGGTTTTTATAGGAACACACGCTGAGATAAGCGCATTAGTGCGTAAGTAAATTACGTTAACATTTTTTTGCCGCCGAGCGATACTGGTCGCAGGGGTCAACCACACCGACGCTTCTCAGAACCCTCTACCCGTGCCTTCTCGGCTCCAATTATCGGTCGGTGCCGCCGCCCTTCAGAGCGAGAGAGCGAGAGAGACAGAGAGCGGGCCAGACAGGCGGCGTGCCTCGGGCGCCGGCTCCTCTGAGCCCCAGCCGCCATGGCGACGACCCTCGCCGCGTCGAGTTTCACTCGGCCTTCAGAACCACACCGTGCTCGTATTTGGATATGCAAATCCTCACCTCATTGGAAATCATGTCAAAACCAGACAAACACGGCACCAAGGCCCGCGCGCAGTCGACGAGTGCATCGCCTCCGCCGTCGTCACGACGGGGTTGCATCACGATCTCGGGGGAGATTGGGAAGGTGAGGGTATACCCCGTCGGCGGCGGCGGCGGCGGGGCCGGTGACCGGCGCCCTCCGACAAAAGGCTGCGCAACAGCGCGACACAGTGAACAAGGTGCCGCCGCGCTCCATCAGAGCCGCATCGAATTGAAAAGAAGTACCGTTAACAGCGAGTGAACAGCACGAGATGCTGCATTTATCCATGTCATAAATGACGCGGCTGTGCTTCACGGGTCAGACAGTTGGAAGTGCCGCAAGACTTTTCAATCGCTTTACCGCTGTATTGTAATGATTAATGCAGAAGACCCCTACCCCTCAGAAAACTGTTAACTTGGAATGCACGCTTTTGCCACGCTTTCGGAACTCTACTAAAAAATTGTATTTGTATGCTACTAGGCAGCAACCGACAGCTGCTTCAGAGGGTGTTAATCCAGTACGAATTAACACCAATACACTGCCGTTTATGACCACATGTGATAAACGCGTTTCCAAAAACCTGCCAAACAAAAACAAAACAACCCCAATAAAGTCAGGCGGTGTTGATCTTAAGGACCCCCACCACCGTTGTCAAACATTTGACCGCAGTGCTATCACAATAACAGTGCGGGGCTATCGTTTACGTGCTCGGACCAGCAACCTCAAAGGTAAAATCGTGTCGCGCGTTTATAGCACGTGTTTTTTGGACGAAACAACGTGCTTTGTTCTTATGCATTTAGTGGTCATATATATATATATATATATATATATATATATATATATATATATATATATATGTGTGTGTGTGTGTGTGTGTGTGTGTGTGTGTGTGTGTGTGTGTGTGTGTGTGTGTGTGTGTGTGTGTGTGTGTGTGTGTGTGTGTGTGTGTGTGTGTGTGTGTGTGTGTGTGTGTGTGTGTGTGTGTGTGTGTGTGTGTGTGTGTGTGTGTGATGTGTGTGTGTGTGTGTGGTGTGTGTGTGTGTGTGTGTGTGTGTGTGTGTGTGTGTGTGTGTGTGTGTGTGTGTGTGTGTGTGTGTGTGTGTGTGTGTGTGTGTGTGTGTGTGTGTGTGTGTGTGTGTGTGTGTGTGTGTGTGTGTGTGTGTGTGTGTGTGTGTTGGTGTTGTGTGTGTGTGTGTGTGTGTGTGTGGTGTGTGTGTGTGTGTGTGTGTGTGTGTGTGTGTGTGTGTGTGTGTGTGTGTGTGTGTGTGTGTGTGTGTGTGTGTGTGTGTGTGTGTGTGTGTGTGTGTGTGTGTGTGTGTGTGTGTGTGTGTGTGTGTGTGTGTGTGTGTGTGTGTGTGTGTGTGTGTGTGTGTGTGTGTGTGTGTGTGTGTGTGTGTGTGTGTGTGTGTGTGTGTGTGTGTGTGTGTGTGTGTGTGTGTGGTGTGTGTGTGTGTGTGTGTGTGTGTGTGTGTGTGTGTGTGTGTGTGTGTGTGTGTGTGTGTGTGTGTGTGTGTGTGTGTGTGTGTGTGTGTGTGTGTGTGTGTGTGTGTGTGTGGTGTGTGTGTGTGTGTGTGTGTGTGTGTGTGTGTGTGTGTGTGTGTGTGTGTGTGTGTGTGTGTGTGTGTGTGTGTGTGTGTGTGTGTGTGTGTGTGTGTGTGTGTGTGTGTGTGTGTGTGTGTGTGTGTGTGTGTGTGTGTGTGTGTGTGTGTGTGTGTGTGTGTGTGTGTGTGTGTGTGTGTGTGTGTGTGTGTGTGTGTGTGTGTGTGTGTTGTGTGTTGTGTGTGTGTGTGTGTGTGTGTGTGTGTGTGTGTGTGTGTGTGTGTGTGTGTGTGTGTGTGTGTGTGTGTGTGTGTGTGTGTGTGTGTGTGTGTGTGTGTGTGTGTGTGTGTGTGTGTGTGTGTGTGTGTGTGTGTGTGTGTGTGTGTGTGTGTGTGTGTGTGTGTGTGTGTGTGTGTGTGTGTGTGTGTGTGTGTGTGTGTGTGTGTGTGTGTGTGTGTGTGTGTGTGTGTGTGTGGGCGAGGGTGTCGGTGTGGGTGTGGGTGTGGGTGTGTGGGTATGTGGGTGTGTGGGCGTTTTGCGTTTAAGCCAGATATCTCCGACGATGCTCAAGAACAACAGCTGATTGCACCTATCGCTGTTATTATTCCTCATCACAAGTCAAATGTGCTCATGTTTACAAATAAATCCCCTCGTCTGATGACGCGCGCGGTCCACATCAGCGAGAGGTTCTCTCTTCAAGCGTGCGGTGTTCACGGCGGCGCTGGATGCCGGAGATGACGGCGCTCCTTTATGCTGGTGTTGGGTCATGCTGTCCTCATTGCGGCGCGCTCGCGCCCAGGTGGCTCCTTGCTTCTTTGGATACGATGGGCACAACCTTGGAACTTGCCAACAATGACTATGCTGAAATTAAGTTACGTTTTCATTGGCTGAGGACTCCACTCGTATCCCTACGAAAGCGCCACTGAATGTGATGCGGCCCACTTTGCTGTGCCAAGGGCGTGACTTCCGAGTTAGTCGGGCATGGCAGGCAGGATTTCATGACAGGTTATGTTAATGTTTGCCACCGATTCCCTACTCATTTATAATCACACGCTTTGCTGTATCAGCGATGAAACAGAGCTTACCGGTGCCATGATTTACGTTCATGACCAAGTACCATTCAGAAGAAGAATGATTTTTTATGGAAATGCGCCATGAATAGCAGGCAAAACTACCTACCTGCCCACATATTCATGCCTATTCGAGAAAGATTGTGAACACCGTTTGGATCAAGCATCCCACGCCTGGAGAGTTTACGCATCCCAGACACGTGCGGCGCCGTCGACGCCTGTCCGATAATGTGTTGTGCACGCCTGCAAAGCTTTCATTTCGTCTCCTCGCGTTACATCACCGGCCAACGACTCCCAGCATCCGACGGGTCATCGCCGCAAAACCCGGCGGCCGGCGGCCGGCCGACCCGGCAGAGAAAGGTCCCGCCGTCCGAGAGATTGCGCTGCCGCCAGTGACGTCACGAGGCTTGCAGGCGGAAACCAGCCGAGTCCGTTGCCCCTCGGTCCCGGCGTTACCGAGATGCGGTGTGCAGCGGCAGTGCCGGCAATGCCATGGGGCCGCCGGACGGCGCTGGCCCGGGGCGAGGTTGCAGGGCCGACCCAGCGCTCGACCCTGCACGCGGGCGTGCCCGAAGAGGCCCGTTTGCGGCCCGGCAGTACTGCGCAGGAACGCGCTGCGCAGTGGGCTGCTGACCGACGTCATGGTACAGAGCTGCCGCCCCACAGCTGCGGCGACGCCGCCAGAGCCGTGCCGCGACAGACCACAGGAAATGTCACGGCGGCTGATCCTCGACGGTGGGCCCCAGCTAAGCCGCCGTACCGAGCCTCCCCGCTTCCTGTCTGGACCGCCGCCGCTCTGCTGACGGTGACCCTCCCGAGCAGGCATGGCGGCGGCTCCCTAGCCGGACCAGGCTGCAGCGGCCACATGACGCGCTGGCGACACGCGGCCTGCTGCGGCGCCAGCTGCCAGTCGCATCCCCTCGTTTGCACTATCCATCGCCTCGGTGTCGTTCTTTAAGCTCATGCTTGCAGTGGTTGGGGGGCGTGCCGCGTTGGACGGCGAGCTCTGCGGTGTACACACCGCGGAACGGGCCGCTCTGTGCCGTAGGTCGTGGCATGCAGCTGAGTGTTGTACCTAACGGCTGATGTTGCGACAGACGGACAGGCCGTCCCGCAGTCGCGGAGATTATTCGTGTTACGAGATGTATGCACGAGCCTGTCCACGTTGTAGAAGAAGTGAGACTGGATGATAATGTGATGGAAAGTGTCCCATCGAGTTTGAAAGAGAGTGGACTGCATTGCAGCATGTTCTTAAGGCCTTTAGAAAGTGTCTTGTTTCTTAATCGTGTCGTCGACCAAGACCAAGCCGGATTAAATAGCAAAGCTATAGGAACGCTTAAGAAAGTTAAGTAGGTGTGTGTGTCAATTTCCTACCATGTTCGATGCTCCAGAGGCTTTGTGCAATGCAACAGATCTCTGCCAACAAGGTGTAAACGTGTTGGAAGTTAAGCAATGCAGAGATAGCCGGCCACATTTTCGCTGGAATTGCGTGAGGAACAAGGTTGAATTGTAACTGTAGGTCAACGAACTTGTTTCAAATCGGGGATAATTTCTGCATAGACTGGCTGTAAGTTCAGCAGCATCTCCAGAATCTCATTAGAGCCAGATAGGATTGGCGCTTCGTGGATTTGACTGATAACGGCATAATGTGATGTGTCTGCGGCTTGCCTTCCTTTTAAATCATAATGAGGCACTGTGTAATCATTGGGACCTTGAACGTTCGGTACTCACTACAGATCTCGTGGCAACAAAAAGCAAGCACAGATGTATGAATAACCAATCAGCGATAAACTTTATGTGTTTTGAGATTGTGGTATATGTATGTACGTATCCGTATTTCACGCCACGGCCGTAACAAGCACACAACAGGCTAAGTCATAGACAGTATGGCCAACCGGGCTTCAACGGGCCAGACCTCCACGAAATGTGCTCTTGTTTTATCTTCCCTCGATCGGATAGAACATTCCAATCCAAACTGCGCGCTGGGAAACCAGAGGTTCGCTTCCCCGCGGTGCTCATCCTCCCTGCCAAGGTGAGAGGCAGGCGACGCCATATAGCCGCAGCAGTTGGGTGCGTCGTAAAACCCCAATGACATGGCCAAACAGCACGATCTAGCCCTAACAACCACGGACAACAAAAACATGACCGAAAACAATAATAAAAAGGAATATTTGCAAGTGAAGCAAGGCGATGCATTGCACCTTTCAGATACTGATACAGATATGTTTAAAGGCACCTCCATTTGATTGGTTATATGATGTTGACGTCAATACATGATGACACAATGCAATGCCCACAGTGTGCCAACATCACATGATAGGACATGATAGTTAAAGTGCGATGGGAAAAACAATTACAATCATCCACACAATGCCAAGCAAAAATGGCACGGGGATAATGTAATGCTGGTTCACATCACCTGAACGCCCGCTCGATGAACAGCGCGGAGCGGGTCTGTTGTCTTATTAGCCGAATCCAAGCGCTTGCGGCCCGGCAGGAAAAGCTTCGCCGGACGGATTTCGTTCGCAATGTGGGTAGCCGCAGCTGTCCGTCGTCTGTAGCACGTGTGCGGACGCGTCAAAGCGCCGGAGAGGTCACTCGTGCAACAGTCCAGATGAACAAGGGTCAGTGGTGGAACGTCGCATGTGGCGATATCACGATCTGAGAAGAGTTCCTCAAATTTGCATCCGCCCAGCTCTCGCAGCGATGGGATCACATGGTCGCGCCAGTTACCGTCAGTCACAATGCGGGTGCCAAAGCTGATCGCGTTCCGAACGCGCTGTCTTTGCGCTAACGTACGCTTTATTCACGCGGTTATACAGTGACGTATGTGAGGAAAGACGTGAGCTTCCACTAGCACGCGCCTGATACAAATCGGTAGCTTGTGGCGGATTCTGGCCAGTCCCATCAGTATGCAATAGCACCGCTGAACAACAGAGGCCATATGTACATTCCACGCCTGGTGTGCGTCGATGGCGACGCCCAGGACCTGAACGCTTTGTGAGGGTGAAATTGAATCATTTCTGGGGAGGACCGATAAATTGACGTCAGATTTCTGAGTGCACCACTGCAGTGTGACACGGAGGGAACATTCGACACAAGTTTTAGGAGCCTGGATGCCTGTTGGGCATTCAGCATCACGGAGCTGGGCGTCGTCTGTGCACATTACCATCTTCCCATGTGTGATATGTTGCGGCAGGTGATTGGTGAAGCAAAGGAATTGCACTGGCCCCAGGATGGATCCTCGGAACACCCCGTGCGTCATATCCAGTGCACACAACCCACCCCGCACAATCTCCCCGCAGCCACACCGAGGGCCAACCCGGATGGGTGCCATACCAACCGAGCTTGTCCAGGAGACGGCAGTGCTCAACGCTGTCAAACGCCTCGAGGGTGTCAGCTGCGGCAAGTGACGTCGCCATGCCTCTGTCAATGTTGTCAGTAGCGGAAGTGACAAGGTCAAGCAGGACCGCCTCGGCAGACAAGCCCGGCCGGAACCCTTACTGCTGCGGGCACAGCAGATGGTGGTGTGTCAGGTACGTCATTAACTATGTGCACACCCCTGTTCACACACTTAGCGACAACAAGGAGAATTGATATTGCCCGGCAGTTATTGGGATCCCTGGTGTCGCTTTCTTATGGAGCGCGGTCACGGTAGCTGTTTTCCACTGATCCCAAAGCTTCACAATCAACGATAAAGTGGTTTAAGTCCAAGCAAATGGGGCCCGCGACTGGAAAAATCGTTCTCAATATCCGGATGGTGATACCAGGCACGGGACACCCCAATGCACTGCCGCGCCGCAGACAGCTTCGGTAGACTGTCGGGGCGTGATGCGAGCACACCGGCGCACACGCGTGGCGTGCGCGGCGGTAGCGGCTCTCCGATGTCATTCTCCGCCAGGACGTCCGCACCGCCAGAACCAAGTGACGCGAGAAGGGTTTGGTCGGTTGACCCATTGCGGGTCTGTGGATGCTGCACTGGTTGTTCCCGGCTCCGCCTTCTTACATAAGAAGACGGGTTTGCTTTCAGGTCCTGGGTCGCGAGCTCTTAAAGACAATCGCATAGTGGGAAGAGCACGCGTTGTTGAGAGCCATCTTCAGTGTGTTTTGGCGCTCCCAGAACTCTCGTGAGTATCCTCACCTGGCGTGTGGCCTTGATCGGCTCGTGCCTGGCCTCTAGTTTCCACAGCCTCCCTCACTGTGTCGTCCCCCAGCCTAAGCTACGGTCAGTGTGTTTCAGCGCTCCCAGAAATCTTGTGAGTGTCCTCACCTGGCGTGTGGCCCCGATCGGCTCGTGCATGGTTTCTAGTTTCCATAGCCTCCCTCACTGTGTCGTCCTCCGGCCCAAGATACGGTCAGTGCTTCAACTTGATGGTTCGTATCGGCATGTGCTGATGCACGTGCTGGCTAATGGTGGGGGGCCACACGCCCAGGAAGCTCTTCCATTTGCCGGCGATGGCGTCAGCCTGGGCAAACTGCGTTCGGTCTGCTTGTAGGAGGGCTAGGCAGAGGGTGTCCTGGTTCACGCGCCGTGTCAACCACACTGTGATAGTTTCAGGGGTCTCAGAGGTTTTAGGGGTTTCAGGGGTGTGTCGAGTTTTGGCGTCGGTGACGGCCACAGTGATGAGGCCGTAGTCTGTATTGTTCCAGGAAGTCGCGCGTGCGTCAGATATCGGGTCCGACCTGTTAGTGACCAGGTGATCAGTGAGTGCTGGGATAGGTCCAGGGCGAATCGGCTCAGTGAGTAGTTGGTGCAGTGACAGGTCACTCAGGTGACGCATGCACAATGATACGCCTGGTTTTGTGAGATGTAGAATGTCGAAGGTTAACGTCACCGAGCAGATAAGTTGCAGGACGTGCGTCGGGTGGTGATGGAGGTCGTCGATGGCTCGTGCAGACGGACTCGATGGGGGGGGGGGGGGGGGGGCGGTGCACGCAGCCAACGACGACGGTAATCCGGTTGGTGAGCTGGAGCCATAAGGCTTTGAATGTGGAATTTGTGGCGGGCGCCGGCACCTGCTGCGCCTTCGGCGTGCTGCGATGGATGATGGTGACTTCACCTCCCGACTTCTCGCTCCGTCTATCGCCTCGGCTGTTGGCGTGTCCCACAAACAGTATCAGACAGGTTTCCTCGCATTTAATTCAGAGACAGCTTTTCTCTAGACCCAGTCTCTTCGAAGCTGTAGTTCTGCCCTAAACTGAGCACTAGCATTGAACCAAACATCAGCCTCTTAACTAAAAGCAGCAGAATAGTCATTGTCCGTAGTCTTCTCATATCGGGTCTCAACCCTACAGTGCACTAATATGTCGGGCTCTCTTTCACAGGACGGCGAGAGTGTAGGATGGAATTAGAGCTGAAAAACGCTGCCCGTTTCTCTTCCGGCTCTGGGTTAAGGATGTCATGCCAGGATCTCGGAATTGAGATTAATCCCGATCTCCAGACACGATTTTTCCAATGTCGACATTTCAAGGTGAAAACCGCTCGTTTCATCGGGATCTTTCCCAAACAGTCCTGTGGCAAATAATTTCGAGAACACACCTGTGCCCAATTTCCAACAATTCAGGACTGGGAGAGGACAATAACACACCTTTCGAAGATCCAGCTCCTGTGGGTACAAACCCGATGGAAACCGCATTTACACGCAATGATGAGCCAAGCGGGAAACAGCAGACAACACTGCTCGGAGGAGTCTGAATTTCGTGGGAATCGATACGACCCCTGCCACCAAGGATCTTTTAAGATACCTTTCCGGTATGTTGTACTCTATTTCTCAAATTTTAGTACCCTTTGGCGAATTCACTGCACGCGCTTGGAACCAAAAACGTCTGACTAGCTTATCTGGTTTAAGGGAAGTGGGGTTTTCAGCAATACTGCGCGGCGACCACCGCGGGCGGCGGGCGGCGACCAACGATGCCGCGGAGCCCGCACAGCGGGCAAACATTGAATACATGGACGAGACCATAAACCATAAATGTATGCTCAAACACATCATACTATGCATCGTTGTACTCATAACTGAACACGAAACACGCTTATGTATTGTCGCCACAGGGCAACACAAAACTTACATAATTCTCGTGTTTATGATGTCGTGAAGCTGAAGTGTCATTTTCTGGGAAACTTGACCTTTGACGGGACGTAATGTGGTCAATTATTGACCTAACAACATAAACGTAATACCAACCGCGAGATCTTGTTGAGAATAATCCATTGTTATTTTTCTAAGCTCAATCTTTATGGGCTCGAAAACGCCAGGTGGTCGCATTGACCCCCTCCCCATCAGTTTGCGTTATGAAAAACAGTGAATCAGGACGAGGATTAAAGGGAAAAACCCATTGTTTCAACAAGTGTAGAGCGGGAGAGAAAACCTCTACTGTAGCAAGCGAAGTCGAAATTTTGTCAGGTTTTGAAGACAACCTGGGGCATTTTACAGTAAATCAACAAGTGCATTATACAGTCAGCCCTCAGATTTTGGTTACTTTCAGGCGCAGGGGTAGTAGACATAAGCGCCGAAATCGCCTATGACATTTTAAAATCTCTCGTTTGAACCGTTTCGGGGTTAAAGCCTTTGGCAATTTCAAGTTCCGTGGTTGTGAGGCTACCTTTGGTGGCGAGTCTTTCCACTTGCTTCAAAGATAATTCGGAAAACCTGCACCATAGAATAATCGGACAAAATTGTCGTTAATAATTTTCCTACGTGATATTGATCTTTGGCTTATTTGCATGTGAAGGACCGTAGTTTGGTCTCTGAACTCCGAAATTCAAAAAGGTAGTTATCCGCTTGGAAAGTTATGGTCCACGCAGCGACGAATCATGCGTAACGCACGAATACTGGACGCGTGGCGCACCATCGCAGCCCCTCCCCCCCCCCCACCCCCACCCCCACCCCCATCCCCCTGTGTACTGTCGGGGCCGGGGTAATTGGAGCAAGATGGGGGAAGGGGGGGGGGGGAGTACGGACTGTGAAGGTGGTGTCGCCTCTTGTTCATGTGCAGCGACTCAGAAAACAAAGGCCCAGTGATAAGGCCTTGAGCCAGTCAGTGCCTGTTGTGCGGCTGGAGCGCGTGGTTGTATTGGCAGTGTTTTGTGACAATGAAACGCTCAAACAACCCCGGTTGTGCCGATCCATTTGGGAAGCACAACACGAGAGCACGGAGAGGTTTGGAGGGAATAAGCCATCCTTTTTGCACTTTCCCCCTTTGTTAGATTAGACGCCTCTGATTTGGTGGGCAATGCCGGCTTTCTTGAAACTATCCCGCAAATTTATGATCATCCCGATAATTAAACGAAACGATCTGCTGAGGCCTTGGTTTCTCTACAACGGTGTTTACTACGGTGGCCCTTTTCCAAGCGCACTTTGGCTTCGGGAAAGGGCACATCACATAGTCTAAAGTGACACACTGGCTCAAACTTCAATCAATGTGCTTCTTGGCAACTTATCCTTGCCGCCCGCTGTGCCAATCACGGACGTTCATTTGCACTGACGTCATTTGCACCAATAGAGGTGGCATTTTTGAGCCCGTAGAGCCGCAAAAAATGTGCGGGATAAAATAGCTCAAAAGAGTTACCTTTAATTACGGGTGCCGATTTTTGAAAATGGCTGGGGGACAGATTCGCGGAAGTCGTCCTTGGGAGACAGGGACAAAAACTTCCAGGATTTCGTGCCTAGTGTTCTGGTTATCAGTTATATATATATATATATATATATATATATATATATATATATATATACACAAATATACACATATAAATTACATTTCTTTTCAAGGCTCACGTGCGTAGACACAGCAACCATGCACGGAAGCCTGGCAGATTACATCTGATTGGCACCTGTTTTGTTAAGCTAAAGGGATGCAGTCGCAGTTTTCCCTTGCATACTGAAAAGGTTAATTGGTGTATAACGTACCATTGTGTGCTTGGATTTGTATGCATTCATCCGTTCACAAGAAACCAGTGTCCACTGTCCGCAATATAAGTGGCTATCATAATCCATCTATGCGCAGGTTCTGAATACACCAAAATGCCATCGATAAAGCGTATGCATTTTAGTGAATATTAATGTTCTTGAGTTCATTTGAAGTGCTGCTTATATTCATACCACGCAAAAGTTGATGACATGGTTTTCAACGTTTCCGCAAATACGCTTAAACAGATACCTTCTTCTTGAAAATCCCTTTCCCCTCTCTTCAATATACACGAAGTGCAAGCCGGCTCTGCGTGTGGGGACGCGGCTCCAAGCCGTTGGGCCTCTGAGGGGAAAGTAACCCTCACCCGTTTTACTTCGAGCGTGTGAAAAATGGAACACCCCTCATATTAACGCCATGCGTAATGCAGGTTAATTGTAACGGCGTTGCTAGTTGAGTTGACTTTCCAGTAACCAGTGCGATAATGCTTACGCACGCATACTCGGTGCTCAGTGAGCGTACCGACGCAGGGACGCAGCCAGGGTCTTGGTAAATGGGGTGTGCGTACATAGGGTTGACCAAGCCCTCCCCGTGGGGAAAGGCCCCCATTCAAAAAAAAATGGATATGGTCCACTTGATTACGAAGTGAGCCCTGCTCTTCTTAAAAGCCAGGAGTCACCAATAAATACAATACTGTTTATTTTCTGAAGTCAAATAAACTGAAGGAAATACACCGGTGCTATTTACTTTACAGTGTTTCGGTGGACTTCTGCTAAGCCGATACCACTCAGGGGCTGTGCCGGAACTCTTCATTGTTGTACAGGGGCATCGCAGACGTAGATCTTACATCGAAATAAGGTCGTACAATTTGCATTCACATGAGCCTGTTTTGGTCTCAGAATGCTCAACTTTGCTCAGAATCAAGTAGGAGGAGAATTACATAACCCAGGTCTGGCCATGCGCGCTCGCAAGTCTTTCAACAGGTATATCTAATCAGAGGAGAAGCTCAAAATTACTCAAGTGGAATATACGTTGCAGTTCACTTTTTTGCACGGCACGAATCATTTTGAAGACTTTTGGCAGCACTATTCTGAAGACTTTTGGCAGCATTACTTTACGATGGATGTCTTCGGGCGCCAGGCGCCCACCGTCCGGTGTTAGCTGTAGGGGCCAACGCCTCTCGCTCTCGTGTAAACTGCAACCCCGGCCATTGGTGTTCTTGCTCCTAAGATTGTGAACATGCAAGCCCAAAATTTGTTTATGCAATTTGTTTCACATGATTATACTGAACGAGGATGGACGCCTCGCTTGTCTTGGCCGTTTTTATTTTTGACATTGTGGTCTGCTCTGTTGAACACTAAGGAAGCCCCTTTTCTTTTCCGGGCAAGGGACTCAGTGGGTAGACTAAAAGGGGGCACATTGTATTTCCCGCCCAGAGGCTTCAGGGCCATTTTGCTATAGCGAGGAATGTCCGCTGGCTGTCCTGCCGGTGATACAGGGGCGAGATGCCCTGGCCGGTACAGAAACCGTGCGAGGGATACATCATACACTGTTGCCTACCTGACGCCGGAGGCCTCTGACCCGGTTATTTGTTCCCAAATAGACACAGGGGTGGTCATTGATGCGAAGGATCCCTTACGGTCGTAGGTGTCCAATAACTGGCAAACAGGCTACAGTTCGGCATAGCGGGCCCCTGGCTGAAATGGGATGGCGAGCCCCCCGTTCGGTGTCGGGGGCACTGTCCGACAAAGGGTCTTCCATTTTCGCGTTGTGGACTCACATCGTTAACTTTCATCTCCACGTTCATTGTCAGAAGGGATCGACCAACGCAAGAGGCCCCTGGCTTTCGGGGTCTCGTCCCTGTCTCCGTCCGCTCAACAGATGTTGCCCTGATGACTCGAGGCCCCTTGCAAACATAAGGCCCTCTGTTAGGCACCGTGAGTCCCTGACCAACGAAGAAGCACTCATTGCTTGAAGGGTACCCACCAATGCAAACTGCGGGTTCCGACCTTGTACCTGATTGGGAAATGGGCCCCAAGGCTCAGACCAACACGGAGCCGACTGTTTTGTGTTAGTGGTCTATGACCTATAATAACTATAGTTGGTCCGAAATAAAGCCCCACGCCGTCCCAGGGTGTACCCAATCGGCGCAAGAGGCCATCCAACTGACATATGATCTCCCGGTCCTACCTTCGTGTCCTCCAATAAGGCACTGATCATCGTTAACGGGGGAACCTTCGGCTCCTCCTTGGACCCCCAAACACTAACGCAGGCCGACTCCGACCTCCTTGTCAATACCGGAGCCTTGTTAGGCACTGCAGTCTCCTGACTGACCAGGAGCCACTCATTGATTTAGGGCCCCGACCGATGAGAATCGCGGAGCTCGGCCCTGTCCTTGCTTGGGAAATGGGCCCTAAGTCTCAGACTGAAGCTGGTGTATAATCTGGTGACGAATCTTTCGCGTGTCAGGGTCGTTAAGACCACCGTAGAAGTGAGTTTCGCAAATAGGATTGACGAGGCCGAGCGGGAAAACCTGGCGCCAAAAGCACTTAAAACAGAATGCTTCCCGGATTAGACCCACTTTCATCTCAGTGACGTTATAGAGTTAGAGTACCTCCAAACAGACTAGAAAAATACAGATCTGGTCTGATACGTTTACTTGATTTGTCTCGGCAAAAGATGCTGCCGTTGGGAATCATTTTAATTTTGTTTGGCGTCGGCCGTCGAAGCCAGGTTTCGGCAATAGACGTAGTCGATGTTATGTAGTTTCACACGTTGCTGGACGTGAACGGCCTCAGGAGCGAAAAATGTACGTTGATTTGTGCGATCATTAACATCTGCCATGGAAATCCGCGCTGATTGCCGCAAGGTGGGGTGTAGGTGCATCACTCTCATCAGGCATGTTTGACACGGCTTGTCATGGTGGCTAAGGTCGGAGGATTGCCGCTATCGGTTTAATGGGCTGGTGTCGATCGTCAGGTTTTTGCAACCATTGCATCGAATATTCATGAGAAGTCTCATGTGAAGTTTTATCGAACATTCATGAACATTTCAAGGGATCCCCCGAGTGTAGGCGGCTAGCAACTTAATCACGCTTTGTTTTCATTGTCCGATAAGGTGTCGAAGCAAAACAACGCAACACGCTGCGGTCTGCGTCACTTAAACATCGCTAAATAATACCAAAACATTCCCACAATAGCACAAAACTAGACCATAGTCAGCAGCGAAGGAAAAAAGAACAGAAGAAAAGCTCAGGTAAACATAGAATGACCCCGGAGCTTTCACAGCGTGACTAATTCAGTGGATTAAGTGGACTCAGTGAAAGCGTGGCTACTTAAGTTGACTTGGTGTTACAGTTTTTATTTGCTTTGGTGTTTTACCTGCGAAACTATTAATAGAAATCTTCTTTATACTTCATACATTTTCGAGCTTGAAT
This sequence comes from Pollicipes pollicipes, assembly GCF_011947565.3. Classification (NCBI taxonomy): domain Eukaryota; kingdom Metazoa; phylum Arthropoda; class Thecostraca; order Pollicipedomorpha; family Pollicipedidae; genus Pollicipes; species Pollicipes pollicipes. Next base: position 21,080,517 of record NW_023597054.1, on the reverse strand, counting down.
TTGTAATGTCCTGCATGAGCTTGGGCCCCAGAAGGCTGGCGGGGGGGAGGGGCAAACTCACTGCTGGGGGGCCAGATTGAACATTGGGGGGGGGGGGGGAACGGCCCACCTAAACGAATGCAAATCGACACCCGTGCCTCTAACCCGTAACAGCTAACAACGACCCTCAGCAGATCCTGCCGTCGTTATAACGACAGTGGTTGCCATGACGGCAGCAACCGCGGTTTTTGCAGACTCGGGATACTCTGCCGCTGCCAGGAAAGGAAGAAGTGCATTGTTGTTGCAAAACATTAACAGCGTGATATGAGCTCCAAAAATTGAAATGTGCGAACTTATGTATTGGTGGTGCTGCACTGGTACTACCCAGTGGCATTATTAGACGTAACTGGTCCCGCCAGAGGATGCTTTTTGAAACATGCTCCAAAGGCGAGACACTCGCTTTAAGGGTCGCACCAAAATAACTGGTAAATCGTGTCCAGGATCCGCAGATAGCACTCTTAGCACTTGTGTGTTGCAACTACGGCACCAAACTTTCTTAAGACCCCGGAAGTCTTTCTGGGGATAATAACGCGAAACATTCTGCGGAACCGGAATGCGAGTTATCCCGCTCCCAGTCCCAGGAAAAAGCTCAGTGAGCTCCGACTACCACGACACTGATATAGCATGAGAAAGTGCCCGTACGTTTACCCGCCAAGAGGACAGCTGCTTATGTAGAGTTCTTAGCGTGCATAATGCTCAAAAGTGGGAGCACAAGTTTATAATCCTGTGTATATCTTCTTCTCCGGAAAGCCGTTTTCGCAACGCACGTACTTCGTTTCGCTGCAGAGGGCTTAGATGTGTCTGAAGGGCAGACCAAGTAAGCAGGGAAGTTAAAGAAGTCACCATCTCGAAAGGCGCATTGCTCGCGCGCATTTAAGTATCGCACTGACAAAGCGATGGCGAGTGCATAGCGCAACTACTCGCAGTTTCTCATGGCGGGAAAGAAGTTAAGACCAGGTTAATTTGTAGGGCCATAAAAGATGGCGCGAAAAGAGGTTTGTGATGTACGGTTATGGTTTCGAACCATATTGCTAAGTTGTGAGCATCATTTCAACGGGTGTTTCGGATGCAAGCACATGCTAAATGAGATGAGAAAAACATTACAAAGGGCCGTTAATCATCAGCATTTCTTACAGATCCTTAATGTCCCCATTTACGGTAGAAGCAACCATGAGTTTTTTTCGGAACGACGCAGTACATGGTACGTTGTAGTCCTAAACTCAAAGAAGAGCACGCAATTTTACCAGATATATTTTCCTACTCGAAGGGTAAAACATACCTGAGGAGAAAGGCCAAAAGATCGTCTCGTGTTGTGAATCCGATGCAGTCAGTATGATATGTCCCGAAAGGAAAGGAGTGATGCAAATGGTAGTGAGGTGAAAAGACAAAAACAACTTATTCTAGACAACCTGCATGATGTTTACCAACTAAATAAGGAAGACGAGAGCATCCCACGATTCGGATTTTCTAAGATTGCTACTCTCTGTCCGAACACCGTGTCGTGGTGGGCAGCATCTCACACGGTTTGCGTGTGCTGTTATCGCCGAAACACGAAGCTGATGGGCGAATCTCTTGGTCTGCGAGGTAGCACCTGAAATGACCTGAGTCACTCCGTGTGCAATGTTCATGAGGAATGCTGTATGTTGCGGGCGTGTGAGAATTGTTTGCGTTTAGGATGGCGTGTGATCGTTTTTTATAGACGAAATCAGTGCGCAAAGCAGAGGAAATTTTGGATACGGTCAATGAAATCAGCTTTAGCCTGCGGGTGAGCACCGACCGCTCTACTTCAACTGAATTTGTTCTGCCAGTAGATAGGTTTTTACGTTAGCTGTCGAGTGCATGTGTGGGGGGCATTATTCACATAGAGAAGACAGTAGTAATATCCTTATTCCGCGGAGAAAAACCAGGAGAATGGAGATACAGATGCGTTGATATTTCGCCGACATGCCTTTATCGAAACAATGGCGGAAGTGAATTCAAAATTGCCTGTCGATGATCCCACCCATTTTTTTTTTTAACAGCGAGCCACAGTTTTTACAGGACACCAGCATTGAGGGAATTAAACAAGGAGCATGTTGCAGTGTAGGCAAAGGCATTAAACGAAGGCATGTTGCCGAAATATCACCACATTTATATATCGATTCTGCTGGGGTTGTTTTCGGGAATAAGGCTGTTACTACTGTATGATCAATGTGTACGAGTTTTCGGCCAAATTGTTAGAAGCCATAGCTGCAGTAACCAGATTTCGCTTTACGGCCCAGCACCAGGGTAATTTTTCAATGACCTTTAAAACGACTGTGCGTGAACGACTCTTTGATCACTCTAAACTTTTCAGAAAACTACACTTTCTTCGTCCGAGACGAGGTTCAGCTGCTTCATTGGGATGCACCGCAACGCACGCTGCATTCTTCAACCCGGTCCTTGTTTCAGGAACCCAGACATTGTTTCAGGAACCCAGACATTGTTTCAGGAACCCAAACTAATGCCAATCGTGCGCTCCGGCCTTGCTCCTGCTTGGGAGATTGGCCCTAAAGGGTTCAGACCGACACGAAGTCAACTGGTCGTTGTTGGCGGTCTCTGTCCTACCTAATTATCCACATTATCTCAGGACTCTTCAACCGATGCAAAAAGCCCTCTGACTGATATTCCAGTCACGGCCCTACGGGCCGGGATCATTTATGTGACCTACAGCCTGCCCTTCAGGCGCTTACGCTCTCCAGTCTGGCTGTTGATCGTCACTATCGGTGGACTCCCGGGCCCCTTTTTCGGCCTCATCGAACACTGCCCTTTGTGGACCCGGGGCTCCTCTCCACCACAGTTCCCTCGTGGCAGGCACTGCTGGCGGCTGACAGACACGCGGCCTGACCAGCGTCAATCTCCAGCCACAACTTGGTCGCTGCTGGGCAAGTGGACCCTCAGGCCCACACCGACACGGAGCCGGCCGCGCGATACTGGTAGGTGCCTGACCGCCATTTAGGCCGTTATCGACTCAGGGGGTCCTCGGTCGGTGCAAATCTGGCCGTCATTTGTGGGCATGTCTCCAGAAGACGAGGCCCTGGAGAAGACGCTTGCTAGCCCTCTGTGCCCTTAGGCTTTCCAATCGGGCCCTTGATTATCGGCCCCGGTTGGCTGTTCACGTTCTATTTGGGCCTCCTCTTACACTCCCTCGGACCGACTCGGGGCCCCTTGCCAAAACGCAGGGCGCTCTGTTAGCCGATACTTAGCCCCTTACAAGCGGCGATCCCTAACCAATGTAAATCACTGGCCCTGGCTTTCTCTGCTTTGAAAATGGGCCCTCAGGTCCATGTCGATGCGGAGCCGACGGTGCGATATTGATGGCGTCTGACCGACATATAGGCCCTTATCGACCCAGAGGGTCCGGTCGGCGTAAAGGGTCCTCTGTCTGGCATTGGAGTGCCCGGCCCTGCGAGTCAGGGCCCCTGCATACGTCCTCCGGTGGGCCTTTCGGGCCCTTCGGGAGTTCAAATCGGGTTCGTAACAGTCGGTCCCGAGGAGCCCAAGGACCCCTCGGGACACGTGTTCACTGCGTCCCATCCACCTCCGGCCCGCGCCACTGGTCACCAACAGACATGCTAGTACCAATGCATCAATAAATTCTACACGTGCACAGACTGTTTTTCTTTTTTGTAACACCACCGCATAGTCATCATTTCATTGCTGTCACCGGCAGACCATGTCCATCGCAACAGATTACCTTGCTTGTTGGATCGCTTGCGCGCTCAATCACGCTTAATGGATTACACATACCCAGTGATGACATCAGCCAATGATCACGCTCTTAAGGTTCAGTATTTACACATGGTCGCTTAATGTGTATGCAAAGGCGCAGAGTTTAAGAGTACCCTCAACGTCGGTTTTATGTTGAGCTGCTTGTCATTGGTCTGTGGCAATTGATCGACAGTGTGCTGCGGGATTTGGGCCTTCGACAACCGCTGTCAGTTCTATGGAAATCAGCACCCTTTGGCGTCCTCTTAGCGCTGATATTGTGTTGCAGTAGCGTACAAATGTTTGCGGTCTGACAGTCGACAACTAACGAAACACGCGCTCACTCGCTTCGCCCCGAAACCATTGTCTTCGCCTGGCGGGTTCCAGTGTTGCCATTGATGGTTCGGCACTCATTTCGCTCGTTGTCAGAGCTCTTCTCGATAAAAATTCGAAGTCCCATTGTCTCCCAGGCGTTCTAGAACATTGAGGTTTTCCAACGTCTTCAGTGCTACCAATGTGCTGGGTGAAGGTTGAGGGCAGTTAAGAACATTTCATAATCATAGTTTGGACCAGACCTGAGACAGAGTTTCTTGTGCTACCTCCAAATAAGGCACATTCGCATTAGCTGAAGTAGCTTATGTGAGCACAACAAGATGATTATTGCTTTTCTTCCAGCGCTTAGCAGGGTCTGATACGCATATCAACATGGCGGCCCAGTGAGCCTTTCCGCACCACTTCCTCCCCCCCCCCCTTCCCCTCCCACCGCTCTCCTGGGCCCTCACCCATGGCGCGGCCGTCCATCCTCTCGCACAGCTTCCGAGAGGCTCCACCTGTTGCAGCCGCCGCCGCCGCCGCCGCCGCCTGGTATTCCGGCCAGGTGCCCGGGGCTCCGGCGGGTGACCCACATACCAGCCGGCGGCGGCGGCGCGGCCGGCGCGTACGCGTCATTCACGCGTCTGCCGAACAGCAGAAAAACACGCCGCCGCGCGCCGCGCGCCCGCCACCCGGGGATGCGCACCACGCACGGGTGAAAGGAAGACAGACCAGCGCGCTGGCCACCGCCGGGGCGGGCACTGACCTTGTTTCTGACCGATGGACGGAATCGGGAGAACGTTCTGCAGGCGGGCATGTCAGGGCTTGGATGGGAGGGTGCTGGCGACTTGAACGAGTTCAGTGGCTTCGGAGGATGCTCGTTGGGCCAGGAGCAGCGCATGGGCCGCGCAGCGATGGCACGCTAGAGATGTACCGTTATGCTTAGAGGGTTGTTTGGAGCACAAATCTCCAGTGATTTGGATCAGTTTGATGCGAGAGTTATGGCGCGTTCAGTAAATACGCTTTGCTTAGATTTTAATCACCTCTGAGGGGCGATCGGACAAAAGATTGTTTGTCGCCTTGCCGTAACAGGGGGTGAGAATGTGCATGAATGTGAGTGAACAGACATCCGTAAGCATTCTAAATGTGACATCCAGCACAGCAGTGACATCTCTCAGATCAATATGATACAGACCAGTTTTTCTGGAGGCTGTGGTGAAGTCAAGGGTGACATGATTAGCAGATATCGGCCCAGGAAGACCTGGACGGGGTCCAATTATAAGCCAAGGCGAATGTTGGCTTTTTCATATCACGCAAAGACGCCCGTCCTTGAAGACATGCATAGTATCTTGTGACAAAAAGCACAGGATGTATATCGTTGGTGGTTCTGCCATACTCGTATTTACCTCACTTTCTTTGGCCTACATTTACGTCCCTTTCGCTGCATTCACAGTCGAAGGAATTGGAGGTTGTAAATAAATATGCTTGGAGCTAATGTAAAAAGCGCAACAAACAGACACCACTTGCTATATTCCCTTAACATCTGACAAAAAACGAAATGCGCGTGCATTTTGGCGTTGAAATCAATGGTCGAAGCATTATATTGGTGTCCAATTCGGCGACATACCATGCCCGATTAACTGAGGACATAATTAAGCTCCGTTGTGAGAAACGCGCTCCACTGAGAATTGTATTCCTTACAACTGCTCAGTGATCGTTTCTTTTGATATCTTACATTCATCAGCCCAGTTGATAAGAATAATAAATACTATGTGAGGTAATCATCTTCTTCCCGCTCAACGACACGACGATGTTTATAGTTTCCCCATGTGACGTTTGTTTTATGATCTCATGAATAGTTGATGCAGCTCCCTCTGTGTTCACGATATTTTGCGAACTGTCCGATGCATTGTAACGAAATTTGGGTGCGCCTGTTTTCAGTTGCTTCAACCTAACCGCCAAACGTAATTTACTGTCACGTAAGTGCCTAACTGATGGCCTCAATTTTTATCTCTGCATAGCGAAAATTTTAATTAAAAATTCGCTTTGACAACGCACTCTCACCTCTGTGCGCATAACACTTTCCTTTCCGGTGGACTCCAGGATGCGATGATGCAGCATACCGGCTTTGGCTTTCATATTTCAGATGATTTGACCTCCCCTCCCCTGCCCTTGTTCTTGGAGGCGGCACAACTCAAATCAGTTCTTTTCCTTCCTTAATACGCGTCTAAGTAGCCGCTTGAATACCCTCCGCTCGGGTGGAGGGACCAATTTGACCCCCTGTGATTTCAGAAACTAGGAGGGCTAGAGACGCCAAATTGATAGACTCTATTGGCATGTAGGTAAACTCACTTGTGCCACAATTTGAGGTTTTTAGGTCATGACCCTCGCAACAAATGTGGTCAAACAAAGTAAACCTCCAGACTTCCTCATGGAACCACCGTAAACCTAGATATCTGTTTAAAGAAAAAGGCCACTGCTGCTAATTTAAGGTTAGTGACCGTTTGTGACTTTCCGAAGGTCGTGATGACCAAAATCATACAAGACTGCTTTGATATTCGCATTTAGATAAGTGCCAAGCATTACGCTGAGTACTATATTCCTAAAAAATGGCCTGTGTGATTTTAGGTCAGTGACGTATTCTGCCCTTTAAAAATTTCATGGAAGAAGTATAACGCAGTTCCTGTTTTCAGTAAATTTAATATGAGCACCAGAAACTACCCCATGAACCACCCTCTGCAGATTAAACAGGTTGATTTTGATGTGGGTCTGACCCTCGCCCATGATCTTAGGTGAATGGGATTTGTTAGTTCAGTTGTTATGCTGCCTGGGACATTAGCACAAAAATGTGTGGCTTCATCTCACTCTCCGTTTTTGCACAAGACTTAATGATTCCCGTAGAAACTGCCTTCGCTAAAGCCATGCTTGACTTTGACCTGCCGTAGGCCAGTGACCTTACAAGGCTTATTTAAATTTATTTTTACCAAACAATTCGCTATTCAATTATCTACAGTTATACAAAGTTTGGCTATACAAAGTTCGGAAATAATTTCGGAAAATCTTTGTGGGGGGCAAATTGACCTTAAACCTAACTGAGTGCTTGTTAATATTCACATGTGCATATATCTTCCTACATTTTCTATACATGGCACCATGGTGGTGACCATGGCACCATGGCACCATGGCACCATGGTGCTGGCAAAGAATTGAGACTATCATTCATTTCAACGCCATTTGCGAAGACTAAACGCGCCGTTTTTGCCATAAACATCAACTAGTTGTGTAAATATTAGTTGAAATGCAAAGCCGTATATCCAGATACCGGCAACCATTTGTCACGACATGCCAGTAGTGGCGAACTGTGATGAGCTCCACACCATTTGGGAACTGTTACCATGTTGCAGTAGCCATGCTCATGTTGCAGCTGTCTTATTCACCGTAATATCAGTTGCTCCTCTACACGAAAGCAGTGCATTTGATTCAACATCAATCAACATTTTAGCAACAGTATAAAATTGTATTGGAGATTCTTCAAATACCGAGCTATGGAACAATCCCAACGCGTCCCATGCGCCATTAGGCCATCAGGAGGCGTCGCATGTTTTATATCATATGCTGTAAGTGGTCTAAGAAAAAAAAACAGTAAAAAACGCGGGGGAGCAGCATCGCCCGCCTAGAAAAGCGTTCAAGGCCGTCCCACTTCCCTGCCTCAAGTAAGCCGAACGGTTACTGCACATTCAGCGCGTGCATCAGCACCATTGCGTTAGTCATCCTCGACGGCATGGGCATGTGGCAGTTAAACCCGTAAAAAGCAAAAAGATTAAATCCACTACATGGAGCACTAAGCAAAAGCAAGTGGGCTTACCCACTAAAACGCATGATAGAATGCACTCACTTTTGTCTTCTTCGTTCTGATGGTGACGAAAATTTAAGGCAATCTAGCCCTTCACCCGCTCACCCTCGTCCCTCTACGCCTGCAGGTAACCATAACGGGCTCAGTAGCTATCATTCGCGAATGACTTAAGCACCGCGTTGGTCATCGGAAGAAAGATTAATGAAGACGAACAAACGGCACGAGTCTAATACATACACGCCTGTTCTCGGGCTAGCTAGGTCAACAGCTCATCCAGGAGGCATCATTCTTAATGTGTTGAGGCTTATGACATTCTGCTTAAAATATGCCCGCTAGGCTCCAGGAAAATCTCGAGGTTTTAGGTCTGATGGAACGTTTTAGATATCTTGATAAATTGGAAACATTCTTCATCCTTTCGGCGTTCATCAATCAATTAACATGCATGGCGACTGGGGCTACGAAACGGAGCTATCCGCCGTCGAAACATGGGCCGACTCGATAATTCCCAATAATTGGCATAAGTGAACCAAAAGTCCAATGCTCAGAGACGCCTCGATGCGAGCAAAAGTATGACGAGTGGCGTTTTGCATGCTGATATATGATTCCACCGAGCGTAAACATGCAGGAGGGCTTGCGAGACTGCATGATACATCATGAACGGACAGAGAATATGCGTGTTTTACACTTGAAACGACAGGTGCTAATGGAGATGTTTCTTCCCCTTTTCGACAAGGTGTATGCATGATTTCAGGTCTGTCGTTTGGTCACTAATGAGGCAAAAACTTTTGGTGGTAGCATCTGAAATTCGATATATTCTACATAAGCGTGGTGAGAGAATAACTTATGTGACACTTTGGCCCAGATCAGACCACTGTGCGTGGTGCAGCCCGAGCAAACCTGCCCACATTGGCTGGCTTGATTCGCTGCGAGCGGCACAGTATTACCACACTCTTTGTCTGAGCCCTCAACTAAATTGATCCGAGATCCATATCGTTGAAAAGAGCAGAAATCCGACTGTCCAGCATCGTACACGGCGTACGTTGAGGGGTCGCAATTTGTGCGTGGAACTTGACGCGAAATGATCTTTTTCCTCGCCGAGGTGGGCGGCTGCATGTCATTTGAAAGTTATGAAGACTGGGAAGAATGCCAACTGTGCTGTGGTTGGCCATTGGAAATGTGGCAGCTACAAAACGTCGGGAAGAGCCAAAACCAGAGTGCATGATCATATATATGTTGTACTGAGATATGCATTGGGCTTCTGTTTTGTTTTTTTTGTCTTATGTTGAAAATTGCTACCCTTAAATGTATACCAATGCATGCATATATATATATATATATATATACATTTATATATATATATATATACATAAATTTACATATATATATATATAATATATATATATATATATATAGATATGGTGTGTGTGTATGTGTGTGCGTATGGGTGTAAGTGTCAGTGTTTCACAAAATTACGAAACCTTGATGCCGTCATCTGGGTTTCAAAATAATGTCATGTCCTTCACCCAGTTTGACCGTGTCTTTACAGATCAAGAGATATGATCAGACCCCGTTGATAAGAATCCTACCTAACCACTCGTCTTGCATCAAGTAAGGCGCACATGCCGAAGTTTCGGCGGTGATGATGATGTCAGCTGTATAGTGCCAGCTGCTCCGAGGTTTGCTTAGCCAAGAACTGACAGAGCAACCATAGCTGCGCCACCCAGATGCGTTCTGGCTACAAACTCCGCAGCTACCTGCACAACACGCCCATGCTGTAGGAGCTGCTCACTAACCCAGGAACGTCTGGCAATGCTTCCCGACAGTCAGTCTGCAGTCGCCAGGGTGTCTGTCCGCCGCGCCGCCGGCGGCCGCGCGGCGGCGAGCGCACAGGCACCGTCGGCGTCGACAGCCGGGGTCGGGCGCCGCCCGCGCCGGAGTCGGTGACCTGGCGTGTCACCGCGCCGTCCCAGACCCGCGGCCGTGAGCGAGGTTTCACCAGGACGGCTGCCCGAGGGTGCGCCAGCCGACGGCCGGCGCCCGAAAAACGCGGCCGGGATGACAGCGCCGAGAGAAAAAGTGACCGACCCAGATCTATTGTTTAACTCTCACTCGGAAGGTGTCCGTGGCCGAAGACGTCAGTCGGATAGGAGGCGCCGACGGCGGAGACCGTGAAGTCGACATGGATCCGGCGGAAAATGGCCGGCCAGTGGCGCCCGCGGCGGCCGATTCCTTGTCCGCCTCGCACGGTGAAAAGCAAGCAAACAAGTCTGAGGTGGGTGGCCTACTCCCGGCGTACGACACAGCCATTCTGGTGAACTCGGCTTTAACAAGAGAGATTTGTTAATTAAGGCTCAAAGGAAATGCCCCTCCGAGTGAGCAGAATAGTCGGATGGCGTTACTCAGAGAAGATGAAGTAAAAATAGGAGCGGAAGAGAGACAGAGAGAGAGAGAGAGAGAGAGAGAGAGAGAGGGAGAGAGGAGAGAAAGAGAGAGAGAGAAGAAGAGAGAGAGGAGGATAGAGAGACGAGAGAGAGAGAGAGGGAGAGGGAGAGAGCAATGACATATGCGTACTGATCGATTTATGCACGTGATGATCAGCACAAAGTCAAGTACGGATAAAACGAAAATAGTATTAAGTCGTAATTGACATTAAGTCTTCACACCCTCTTCAGTTACTGGTAAATATCAGATATTGGTCCAATATTCCCCCATCCACCCAGATATGCTACCAAGTGCCAGAGCGACGTACCATGATTGCCTTAGTTTCGCACGATCTGCGTCAAAGGTTAGGTGGCCGACCGCAGGCGCATGTGTTCAGTCCCAGACCATCCCCTGTCTGAGCGTCGACCCTGTAGCGTATCTGCGGTTGTATGCTGCATAGCCCGTGACATTCATCACGAAATCAGGTATGCTATCGCACCCCCTGCCACCGGCTGTTGGACACCATCTCAGAAATGCCGGCCACAGCGTGTTGACACCAGGACAGAAACAGTGGGTCAGCAGGAGAGGAGAGGTGGTGTGCGATGGGCGACGCTCACGCCGTACGGTGCGAGATGTAACTTTTTAGGATGGGAAATGAAAAGTAGGCGATCAGAACTCACGATCTCATGAAAGGTGGACCCAACTCCGTACTCCTCATTAGGCGTTACCTGCATCATGACAGACTAAATCTTCCTTCTAAGGACGATCCGAAGGACGAAATCTTCCTCAAAATGTGAGTAAGTGGAAGCGTAAATCATGCACTTAAAACGCGGCAAATGGTTGGCGATAACTAAAATATATAAGAATATATAGAATAAAAGCACGGTAATCGGCAACCCGCACGGGATCTTCTTGAGCCTCAGACGCTTTCCTTTCGGAGTGGGGGGGGGGGGGAGGGGGGTGGAACTTCTACGGGTTGCTGCGGGACCAGCATCCTGGGTGATCTACACTCAAAGCGGATCCAAACTTCTGATCTCCGACAGCCGATCGTAGACGGCCATCCGGTGGTGCCCACCGGCAACACCACGCCCGGATCTCAGACCACGACGGCCGGATCCGACCTCTCGGACTCCGTCGAATCTGACCTCTCGGACTCCGTCGGATCTGACCTCTCGGACTCCGTCGGATCCGACGTCTCGGAATTCGTCGGATCCGACGTATCGGACTCCGTCAGATCCGACGTCTTGGACTCCGTCGGATCCGACGTCTCGGACTCCGTCGGCCGTCTTACCCTGGGCCGCCAGTACAGCTAGTCTGAAGGCAGAGCCTGCGCGGATCAGCTGAATCCTGCCAGTGATGTGGTCTGCCAGCTCCTTCGGATGGCAGACGCCGGCCAGTAAACTGTAGCGACCAGCAGCACCTGCAGGTGACTGGAACAGTGACAGTGGTCTGCCGGTAGCCGTCGGGTCATCCCGGCCAGCGACCTGCCGGTATCCGTCGGGTCGTCCCGGACAGCGACCTGCCGGCACCCGTCGGGTCGTCCCGGCCTGCGACCTGCCGGTACCCGTCGGGTCGTCCCGGCCTGCGACCTGCCGGCACCCGTCGGATCGTCCCGGCCTGCGAACTGCCGGTACCCGTCGGGTCGTCCCGGCCAGCGACCTGCCGGCACCCGTCGGGTCGTCCCGGCCAGCGACCTGCCGGCACCCGTCGGGTCATCCCGGCCAGTGACCTGCCGGTACCCGTCACCGGCGGCCGGGCCTGGCCCGCTGTCTCGGTGCCGTCGCCGGGTCATGGCGCAACGGGCCGCCGGCGCGGCGCGAGCTGCCTGCCGTTGCCCCACGACCCGCGGCGGCCGGCGGGCACGGGTGCAGCCGGCTCCGTCTCGCGCCGGCACCGGCCCGACCGGCCCCGCTCTCCGCAGTTGCTAGCCCGCCGCGCCCGACACCGGGCCGGACCTGACCGGGCCGCCGGCGCCAGCTGACCGAATGACAGCAGCTGGCTCCGCTGCATCGGCCGCCGTCACGGCCGCGGGCGATCTCTTCGAAAGCGCAGTCACCCCGCGAACGCGGTGAACCGTGACCAGGAGCTGCAACCGTGCTGCAGGCAGCCGCCTGGCTACTTGGGTTTGAATTATTTTTCTTCCTGGCGCGCGCTGGGCCGGTGGAGTGCAGCATGGTTGCCTCTGGAATGCTGAAATATTGTCTTTTCTTGCGAGACGCATGAGGACACTTGCGTAAGACTGTGGGAGATATCACATGCGCAGGCGTGCCTCCTGCAGCTTTTTAACAGTGACCGCTGCGTTGTGCAGGGGATGAAACAGCGCTCGTGCAGCCACCCGCGCAGAAAAAGGCGCTCGTTTTCTGCGGCGTGGGATGGAGGCTCGGCGCGGCAGGCGCTCGGCTCTGGAGACCACGCGAGGAGAGCAAACGGACCGTCGGGAGTGACGGGCGACCCTGCACCTCCGCCCCGCGAGCAGGCGGGAGGCTCCGTTACTGAGCGTCCCCCCCCCCCCCAACCTGACGGCAGCTGGGCGTGACGGACAAGTGGCGATCGTGGCGCAGACAGCGCCGCACTCCGCTCACACCCACCGCGCTTGACTCAGGGGCGGCAGACCGTAAATCACCAGCGGCGACCCAAGCTGCGTCGCTCCACCAGGCCTGTCAGCAGGAGCCGATCGAAACCCTTTCGGTTTCGCGGCAGAAGGGCGGGGCGGGGCGGGGGTTCCTATGTTGTGCCAAGCTGGCAGCTGCGGTCAACTGGGGCGTCACGAGACGGGGTGAGAGACCGCGGCGGCGCGGCTCCGGCCTGGGCAGATGTGTCTGTGGCACGCACGTCGCCCGTGATTGGTGTGCCTGCGACTCAAGGCTGCGCGAGATTGTCCAATCCGCCGGACAGAACTGGAGCGTGCAGCCGGTCACGGAGTCAGCTGCGGGGGAAGTCGCGACGTCAAATGACACCGTGGGGAGGCAAGCTGACAATTGGGCCCCTGCAACAAAGGCCACCATGACGCTGACATCCGAAACTAGCCGCTGGAGGGCGTTGGTAAGACGACCCGAAGAGGAAACATGCCTTCGTGACTTACCCACGGCCCAGCAGTCGGGCTCGAATTGGGCAAGATGGGGCGGCAGCCACATCGTTCGCGTTAAGCAGGAAATATCTGACGCATGGCTTATGCTTCCATTGGCCAATTTCCCCGTTCTAGATCAAAGCCAGCCAGCAGCTCCATGACCGCCTGTACATCACGTCCATCGCCATCTACACCAAGCGTATCACACATCACCACGGTGCTTCCCCCGACAACTGAGGACCCCGGATCCACGGGCGCGGAGCAGTGCGTAGCCGCGGTGCGGCCAGCGACTTCCTGACGTCAAGGCGGTCGCCCTGACCGTGTTCCGTTCGGGGCGGAAGCGAGTGACATCCGGTCGGGTGCGGGGTCGAGGGCACACCAAAGACGGCTGGCTGGCACCAGGTCGCCGCATCGAGAAGTACACTGAGCGCCTGGGCACGGCACCAGGGTACTTCAGGAACACGGAACATTGCAGTGCTCTACCCCGTTGCAGGATCAAACAACTCGACTTTAAATCACTGCAACTTTATTTAAAACAGTGCTGAATCCGACTTGACGAGCAATGAAATCTCTTCATGTTGTGGTCGTCTTTCTGAGGCAATCGTGGGATGGGGACCTCGTCCTCTGCTAATAAAATTTAAGCCTGTTGCGGGAAAACACATGACAGCGTCTCCAATTCATCCCAAGTTGGTTGAAACCCCACGAACCTCGGTGCTCGATGAGGACTTTTGACGGCCACTCCGTTTGCGTTGTTCGGACGATGCCATCACGTTCGCCTGTCATTTTAATGTCGGCCTAATGGTTTTCTTTTGGTATCGCGTCTATCGGCCCCAGAATGAGCGCATTAAGTTTGCTTCAATTATGGGTGGCGCCGAGACCTTCCGTTTTTCTAGCGGGCCGCGCGCTCCGACGTACCATTCGTCATAGGAATTACTCAGATATGCAGTTTGTCATTCGGCCGTTGTCCTTACCTGGGAGTCTGTCCATCCTTTGCCGTTTGTCAGACTTGACAGGCTCGCCCGCCTCTTTTGGCGGACGAGCCTGTTTCTCTCTCTCTTGCGGACGTCTGCGGTCGTTTGAAGGGCGTGTATGACGGAGTGGCTAAAGCTCCAGAGCGGCCAGAGTTCGTGTGTCCATGAAATATGGATTACAAGCGTGAGTAGATCGCAACCAAATGAGACAGATGATTCCCCCAATTCTGGCGAATTTGTGTAGAAGATTGCGGTCGCCGTCCAGCCAAACAGATCTATCATCTAATTTCGTTTGCTGCTTAGGAGGCATATGCCCGACCAAGCAGGCATACCCGGGAGCCTGTATGTGCGCGCGGTGGGATGCGCGTGGCCAGATCGCGCACTGCCGAGCTGGCCACGTGTGTTGGGGGCGGCCCAGCCAATAGAGACATTTGCGTGTACCATTTCCTTTACTCATCCACCCACTACCCATGGGGCTGTGCCCACACTCACCCGCTACCCATTACTAATCAGTTGCATCCACTTGCGGCCATCCCCTTGTTATTATTTTTCGAGCAGTTGTGCTCTAATTTATGGAAGAGTTAAAGAAACTTTTAAAGAAAAGAAGGGAACTTGTTCTTTAACCCTTTGCGTTGGTAGTTGCCCAAGCAGAGTGAGTGGGGCTAATAGGACTAAAATAAACGCAAGCAGTAAAATTGTGGGGGATTTTTTTAAGCTTTTACCCTTGATTTCATACGTGATTTTACCCCACCCGTACCCATACCAGTAATTTTCCCAAAATCTACAACCAACTCGGCCCGTTACCCATGCCATATGGGTACTTATTGGTTTAGCTTGTCCGTGAAGTCTTCTAAACATCAAACCCCAAAAGCTCATTATGTTCCAAAACAGTACAACTCTGTTGATAAGAGGCGGGAACTTGTTTCACATTTTGGCATGACACGTATACCACCAGACACCTCACACAGTGAAGGAGACATAGCTGTTATGTCCGTTCCGCCATTGTCTTAGCGCCTCAGCCTCAGCCTCATATCGATCTGATGCGTCGCTAGAGCCGACCGCCTCAGCCGCTCGGCCACGGAGAGTGGCCGCGGGAGGCGCGTGGGCGGCGGCGGCGGCGGCGGCGGCGGCGGCCCGTCCGTCTGACGAGCCGTCGGCCGTCCGCTGACCCGAGCTGCCGCCGCCGCCGCCTGTCTGTTGACACAGACGCCTCTTCGGGCCGAGCGGGGCGCGCCGAGCAGCGCGTACCGGATGCGGGTGTCGCGGACGCCGGGGTTTGCTGTCCGCGTGGTGCAGCTAGACGTGCCGGGCGTGATTTTGAAGGCAGTGTTTGGCTGCCACCTCAGCATGATGGTCGGGTTTGTCATGTCGATGTGTTTTGGATGGCATGTCGGTGTGACGGCCGGTTTTGGATGACACGTCAATGTGGCGTCGCTCAGCAACCACGGTCGCACTCGCCGGCGGCGGCCGTGGGACGGCGTCGTATTTCTGTCACTGAACGAGTCGCGGACGCTCCGGGGCTGCCGTTCCGTCTGGTCAGTTGAGAGTTTAGCTCGGCGAGCCACATGACAGCAATCCAGAGAAGGTGCACCTCACACGTTGTGGTTGCGTCGTAGCGTTGTGCAACAGAAAAAGTAAACTGTTCCTTTTCATCAGGGACGAAGAAAAAATGTCACTATTCAAAATTTACTTCCAACATGGATAGCGGGTTCGAACACTTTCAACACATTCTGTTCAGATGCACGGAGCGGTGGAGTCAATCTGTGCAGTATCCAGGTGCGGTACATCCCTGAGTTTACATATTTGCCATTCCATTTTCATAATAATTTTCACCTCCTCTAATTAGTGCTCGGATGAAGTGCAAATTCTGAAACGGCGTGCTAGGTCGGCAGGTTTGTAATTAAACGGAATGTCAGCGTCGCCGTTCTCGCAACCGCCTCGGAGACCGCCGGACGTCGCCGAGGCGGAGTTCCTGCGCCTTTCACCGAATCGCTGTCATTCTGCCGCAGCTGGGCGCAGGCTGGCTGCCGTGTCCACCATTTCACCCGTCTCCCAGTGGTCGGCGGGCACGCGTGTGAACGCAGCCGTGCCCCGCGGGCTGGCGTTCCCCGGTCCCGCGGGCCCTGCGGACTGTCGCCCGCCTGGGCGCTGCCGTGATGACGGCACTCGCGGTGAGGCAAGCCCCCCCCCCCCCCTCCCCCTTCACGGTGATCTGTCAATACGTCCCCGCGGCGTCACGAGCCGGCCGAAATTGGCGGCCTAATGGCGAGTGATGAGCGGTGCCGTAAACCGAGAGCTAGCCGTGGGACGGCGAGTTGTTCGACGGTCTGGTGCGTTAGAACACAGGATGGTCTGACGGCCTGATCTGACGGTCTGGTCTGCTGGTCTGATGGTTTGGTGCGTTAGAGCACATGAGCGCAGACAAGGCCGGTCACACCGGGAGTTGGAATGGATTAGAGCTGCTAGACTTCTCCGAAGTATAACACAAGCTATGCGCGGGCCTGATGTGTTGTCACATTCAAAACCGCAAATACCGTTCAATTTTGGGTTCATTGTATATCTTGCGGTTGCCCTTATCAGAAGGTAGAATCGACACGCGGCGATGATTGCTGCAACTCACCACCGGTCTTTAATTCTGCAAGCCTTTTCACCGCCGCTGGTCTGATGCCATCAGGCTCCGCGGAGGTAGGTATGCTGGTCATTGGATATTGCCGGCATCAGGTTATGCAACGCAATCCAATCAGTGGCGTGTGCCGAGCCACCGTGTCGAAACGAGGAGATCCCGGCCAGGCTTTGCACGAAGTGAATCATCGAAATCAAGGCGTCGAACTCCCTGAACAGATAGCGTTTGATGACCGGTGACGCTCAAAATCGTCCTCCAAACCTCGGGACATGTGGTCACAAATTGCCGCGTGAGGAAATGTGCTCAGTGGACACGAGCCCTATTCAAGATGTTTGGTGGTTGCGACAACCACTTTCAGTTACAAAATTATGCGTGCGGCATTGAGGAAAAATCCCACCGAGTCTGACAGCCATGGGAAACGTTTGTGGTGGCAGCAAGCTCCAGGTACACATCCAAGAGAGTTTTACTTACGAGACCATTTTAGACCGCTACATCGATGCACACTTACAGGAACTCATTGCAAATGCTATGCACCTGACTGAACGATGCTCTACACAACGTAAGTACCAGTGAACTCTGCGGTTAAATCGCACCTGATCATCGATGGCCTAATGTGCTTAGTGTCCACCGCATTTGACTTAAGCATACGAGGTCAATAGCCTAAGCCGAGCTTTGCCGTCCGTCGCCGCAAACGTTGGAGAGCTAGTCCGCAACTTTAATGTGCCTCCGACGAATTGAAAATTGCACAATATAAGCAAACATTACATTCCACAGTTGAGCGATGCGCACTTCCGTAAAAGAAACAAATGCTACCAGACCACAGATAGACAAATGACATACGTTCCCAGTGATGATAATAGCACATGTCATAGTCCAAATAAGATACGCGCTGCCTTTGAAGCACAAACTCAGGCGCGGAGGTTTGCATGCGCAGACAGTGAACAGTTGGAAAAGTGATTGTTGTAGAAGCAGCAGCTCCGTCTCTATGTTTCAAAATTTCGAGCGCGAGGAAATGTTTCCCGGCAATAGGGGATACGTCTATTTTTGTTTCAGTATCAACGTTGTCAAAATTGGATATACAAATCAAATTGATATGCTCCAGTTTGTCCCACTACAAGAACAAAACCATATCGTATAACATTTGGCAACTATATCGTGACAAACGTACAACTGAAAACATTCAGGCTCGGGTGATTCTCCAGAATGGGATGATTACGTGTCGATGCAGTCTCCGATCGGCAGACACGCCACTAGCATTGTGCATACTCACTTTGTAGCACCCGGGCGGAGCCGCACAAATGCACCCACTAATGCAAATGCGAACTCGGGCAAAGCACAGCAGACGGCCCGGCTATGCGTTGTCTGACTGATTCTGCTCGGCAGCGACGATCGACACATCGACCTGGGCAGACCCGTCCAGCCTGCAGGTGACGGACCGGCTGGAACGGCGCCTCTCCATGCGGCAGGAGCAACGCCAGTCGCAGGAGCAGGACCAAACCCTCTTCAAAGTGCCGCAAAGTGACGCCGAGCACCGCGGCTCCGACAAGCACCTGCCCGACGCTGCCCAGGAGCGGCGCGGGTCTCAGTCTGACCCCGTTCAGGAGCGGAGCGGAACCACGGCGCTGCCCGCCAAACCCAGTGGATCGGCGGCCGCGCAGAGGCCGTCGGGGGGGCCTGAGCTCGGCAGCGGCGCCCGAGGCCGAGGTGCCCGTCAGGAAGACGCCCTCGCTGCCGCCGGTGGGACGGCGGTCGCTGCTGCAGGCGACGCCGGCCGAGCCGAACCGAGACGAGGCTGCGTCGCCGACAACGCCCGCGACGCGTTCGGACGGGGGGTGGCGTGGGGCCTAGGTCGTTGCCGCCCATCTAGGGCCTCGAGTCAGGTCGCGAGAGAACACTTGGGTCACAGCCGCCCTCCTGAAGAAACGGGCTAGGTCAGGTCAGCTGGTATTGCGAACGATCCCTGCCGTTTATGTGAGAAGCCGCGGAGCAGGCCTGCGCTGTCCAATCGGAGGCTCTTCCGGACACCGACATGGGAGGGCGCCTGCTCGAAGTCCACCTTTCGGTTAACTAGTGGCCACAGAAAATGGTCCGCCCTGAGCCTAAATCTGCCACGCACCATCCTCTCAAACGTGGTTTTGGTCATGCAACCTTTGGCGTCAATTCTTCAACCAGTAAAAGGAGTTGTCAAAATCGTTTTTGGGGTTTAAATCCAGCATCATTGTAGTAGTTCGTCAGCCACAACGTAACTTTGCTTTCCTGTCCGTCGATTATTTCGACATAAGTATGTCAGTGGCGCTCACCAGCGATTCCCACCAACTTGATCCCAATAAAAGTCTTGGTACAAAAAATTATGTATTTCAACATTATTGATCTTATAAACATGTCGAAACCTGCCGATTTAACAAACCTCTAACGGTTGCAGTCGAGTGCCACTTCAGCAGTTCCACAAATCACAGGCCAGTGCCTCCGAAAGATCGCTGGGCCCCGGGTTCATCACAGGAGTCGGCCCACGGATCCGCGGCTTGCCGCCCGATCACACCTCGCACCAGCGCAGTGCTGCCATCTGGTGTCCAAATCGCAGTCCCGCTGACTAGATCCCGCGGACACCATCCTATTCGGAGTC
This sequence comes from Pollicipes pollicipes, assembly GCF_011947565.3. NCBI lineage: Eukaryota > Metazoa > Arthropoda > Thecostraca > Pollicipedomorpha > Pollicipedidae > Pollicipes > Pollicipes pollicipes. The sequence continues at coordinate 21,060,882 of NW_023597054.1, read as the reverse complement.
AGCACCGAGGCGGCAGCGGCGGCCGAACGTCGTGAGTGGGTGCAGTCTGCAGTGCAGTCTGTGCAGAGACCGCCACCCGTTCAACCTAAAAATAGTCACATGTCCAACTGTTCGTGGCAACCACCAGAGCACGCCTGCTTCCCCAGGACCGGTGGCAACGACATCCCTTGCCTTGCAGTTGCACAAATCAGCTGAAGTCGATGCTTCAGTACAAAGTGACTTGCCGCCTCTCTCCATAACAAATGCACGCATATCCGGTGGTAATATTTCTACCTTACGACAGCAGACATTTCCACTAAAACAAAACGCAATCGAACGGCACCGCCACGTCAACAAGTACCGCCGGAGTCATCACTCGGCGGCCAGTGGGCCGCCTCTCGGGGAGCAGAGATCGGTCCGAAGTCATCCCGTGCCTCCCCCTCCCCTTCCCTGCTCACGCCTCACAGCGCCTACTGCGAGACCGCGCCCGTCCGTGGCCGGGCGGCTAGTCACATCACGCGGCCATCAGCGCCTTCGCCTCCTTCTTCTTCTCGCGCTTCGCCTTCGTCTTCTGCTTGTCTTTGGCAGTGAAGAGCTTGGGGCGGGTGTGCGCGCCGTTCCTGGCCGGCCTTTCCGTCGGCCCTCGCCGCCCACCTGCTGCTCGGCGGGGTCCGCGCTCTCGGAGCTACGCAGGCGGCTCTTGAGATTGCGCAGGAAGGCGCGGCCCCGACCACGACGACTCGCCGGCCGACGTCTCGGCAGCGGGCGGGTCGTCCGGCGGTGTCGACGCGCAGCACGGCGTCGAGTCACTGCGAGGTTTGGCGGCGGCCGGCGCCGGCAGCGCGTCCGTCACGGAGTGAGACGCTGACCTGCGGCGGCACGACTAGGCTAGTGGCGGGGGCTGGCACGGAGCGTCGCCAACACAGCACGGCGCAGCATCGAACACCGGACACATTGGGCGGGACGTGGACTTCTGACAGCACTTACTGCCCCACACGCCTGGCGGTCAGGACCCCATCATTAACAGCAACTGGAGGCAGTCGGAGAACCATCTTCTGTAGCTATGTACGATCTCACCGCCGCCGTTTGCATCGCGCATACGTCTCATACGCAACGCCACCACGACGATTTAAACAAACGGTTTGCTTGTATTATCTAAAAGAATATGAACAATGGTGAATGGCCGCCTTAAAAATAGAGAGAGTGCCTACTCGTGAAACGGCAGATCTTGGGGAACAAGATAACCAGCTGAAAGCTAGCCGACACGCGCCTCAAGCCATGGTCGGACCACAGACGCGGCAATCGGCTAGTGGGTACCTGGTGCGGGTGACCATGGCGACACTGAGCGTCTCGTACATCTTGTCCCAGGCGTTGACGAGGCCCACGCCGCGCGTGAAGTCTAGCCGAGAGCAGTACATCAGGTACGACGGCAGCGTGCACTTCTGGTACACGCACGGCAGCAGCATGCGACCGCGCTTGTCTGCAGCGGCCACGGAGCGGTGGTCAGCCGACGGTCTGTACACCAGCCGCACAGCCGCGCAGAGGCACGGCGCGCCGGCCGCCCAGAAACACGCGACCTGGTCCCGCAGAGTGGAGGTGGCGGCAGAGTCCGTTCATATGGCGACATTTGCGGGAAATATCTACATCAGTTGGATGGCCGCCGATGGCGCATGCTGCCGAGGTGCCGTTGATATAACGGATTTTTATATCAAAACGTCCGTGACATCTAGTCACTTCTACACCAGCCAGAGCGGGGGTGATAACTTCCTAATTTTCTCATAACTGCAGGTACACAAATCACCACCTACAGTATGCGCGGATAACACCTACGTGAGGAAACAGAACCCAACAAAGACGCACCCAAAGATGTGTTTCTCAGTGTGAAGCCTCTGCCATAACACCCACGTCCCCACGGCGGCCACACACCGGACCCCTCCGTCTCCAGCAGTCCGTACCCAGTCCGAGCGCCTGCGCGAACATGGCCAGGAACTTGTTGACGGCCGACTGGAGGAACTGCGGCGATAGCACGGCCAGCACGCGGTGGCAGCGCGTCTCCATCAGCCGGATGATGCCCTGGTGCTCGAACGTCACGCCGGGCAGAAGGTGGCGCTCCTTATCACACAGCTGGCCGGCAGAGGTCAGCACAGTCAGGGCGTCACGCTCGGGCAGCACCCGGCAAGCGAGGCTACGAAACGCCTTCACAGGCGGCGATATAACACTGGCAATGTCCGTCCACAATGCGCAGACGCCGGCTAAATCGCATCTCTTATAGCCTCACAGGCAACGGTCTGCGCAAACGGATATCGGTATTGTTGCAGATGACATGTAACAAGAACACGTCCGCAAAAAGGCGGTAAATCCTTGCTATTTCGCAGAGATAGGTTCGCGGGCGTGGCGTTGCCAAAACGTTTGTCCCACCATTTTAGAAAAAATGCATTAAGTCATGTAGAGGAAATTTCTTCATTTCACTGTTCATGCCTGCAGTTATGTATTGTTTTGCACTCTTGTATGAAAAACCCTGGAGAACCGAGCGAGACCCCCGTCGTTTCCCCAGTACTTCCTGATATATTGAAGGTCACTTATTGTCGGACCGATCCCCTTCAATTCACGACGCAGACTGAAATGGAGGTGACCATCTCCCCCTCCCCCCCCCCCAATTCAGAAGCAGCACGGACGGAACCAGCCGTGAAGCTGACGTCGGACGGGTCACAATCATGGACGTCACTCTCCGATCACGTGTCAATGAAAACATCAAGGCTGGTGTGCGTCCACGTGCAAACCTCCGCTTTTTCCATCAAAGTTCGTACCGGAGGCCGGGTGTTCAACTCCTGATGAACTTTTGACGCCGGTATTAAACACATGCAGGATGACAGGTGGTAAAACCGCTGAAGTGCGCAGCCGGCATTGAGGACGTAAGCCTGCGCATTTTGCGCAGACGCAAGCTGTTCACTGCGGCCAGACCATGCGGAACGAGCCCCATGTTATTTTAGTGAGGTCGCCCGCAAGAAGCCAGCCGGTACGTTATGTGCCTCGAACACCGGACTGTGTTTGTGTCGGTGCCACTGTCAGCCAGGGCACATCGAATTGTGGGCCGAAACGCAGGTTTCAGACCTCAACCCTGGTTCAAATATTTTCCGGTGTAAGCATACGTTTTGGAGATCTATATACCTTAAGATATGACAACTTATAATTGAGTCTTGGCTTATTCATAAGAGCGCACTTTTGCCCATTCAACCGGCGGTGGTCTTCTTCGGCGGCGCGGCGTTGGCCGCAGCAGTTAACATCACGCGAAGAGCGACGGATGAGCGGAAACGACCACACGCCGGGAAAAAGTGCCTCGAAGTGCTTTATGTAATCAAGCTGCACAGAATAGCGGTAAGTTTGAGCGCATACTTTCCTTGGTGGAATTTAAAGATTAATCCTTGGAACGGCATTCGCAGTCACAGCAATACCATCTAGATACCACTAAAATTTGGTAGGTCTCGTTAACATATACGCCCGGCGATTCCGCAAAATCGCATGCATTATTGCATAAACCGTTCGAAAGTACTACTTACAATACAACACTTGGTCTTTCGCTCCCCCCCCCCCCCCCCCCTCCCCGCCACCAGCTGGCCACCGCCTCGTGTTTTGCTACGTGTCGGCAGTATCGAACCGAAGTGCTGCTATAGTTCTGTATGGAACTAACCTGCATGCATATTTCTGCTATTTTCAAACTGTTTACATACTTGAGACCAAAGTCCCTTATTACATCAGCCTGTACGTAAAGTTCCCTGGCAGATTGCACTGATGCTTTCTGCTTCTTGCAACCCAATTTCTGCAGCGTAATGCACACGCGCGAAATGTACGGTCATACCGGAGCAAATCACGTAAGCGCTTCAAACAAGCCGCACCTGACCCAGCTCGGCGTACCTTGATTCCCCTGGCTTCCATACGCTCAATGATTTGCGCTGCGAACTCGGTGTCACCGTCGTCGTAGAGGAGGAAGGCATCGAAGGTGGGGAGCGGCCGGCCGGCGCGCAGACATTCGGCATCACCTTCGGCAAAAAATGGCATGCCATATGTCAGGCTGCTCACGAGCAACAGCATTCCAAGCACCGACGTTAGGCTCGCCCAGATCTCTGTCTGAGTGACATGAAATCGCACCCACACGTGCCTGAGACGAGAGCGACGCAACACATCCCGGTGCACACAGTAGTTAGTAGCAGATGATTAGACAGCCGACACGACGGACTAACCGACGCAGAGCAGGTCAGCGTCGTCCAGGCCGGGCAGCAGGGAGACGGCGCTGCTGGTAGCGGCGGATGAGCTCAGCCGCTCCTGGTACAGCCTCACGTCGTCCTCTGCCGGAGCCGCCCACCGGTCACCAGCAGCTCGAGCTCATCAGGGCAGCGGCACGCCGCTGACGTACCAGCGGCGCGGCGCGACACGAACCGTCACCCGGGGAAACGTTGCTGTCGTTGTTAAAACTTAGATGGGATGGCAAGAAGCACAGTCTAACACTCAACAGTTTGGTTAGTGAATATCTAGATGCACACACAGATCAAGCCAATTTCAGACATACCTTAAATCGACTCAGCAGTGGGACACCCAACGACCTGTTCCCTGAACCAGATGACCCTCACATTCCAGTGCGGCGCATACTCCCGCCACACTCCCCACACCTGACACCAGCCTGCCACATTCGGTCGCCCAGGCCAGGCCCGCGGCACCCACCGATCATGTAGCGGGCGTCGTCCTGCACATCCCACCGGCCGACGTCCTGCAGGGCTCGCCAGAGATCGGCCACGGGTCGGGCGCGGCACCGCTCCAGCAGCGCCACCGTCGGACTGGCCGACCGTCCCAGCTGCTGCACCACGTCGTTGTCGCAGTCCAGACACTGCGCCACGCCGCGCCAGTCCCTGCGGCGTGGGCGGCGCCGGTTGGGGTCATGACGCGCCCGGTCCAGATCCGCAGACAGGATGAGCCATGAAGCTCACAGGCAGTGGGGCGATTTTGGACTTGGTTTTATGTGACTAGGGTATACAACATGGCTCAGTGCCATGGAGGAGTCCATTGAAAATCTGTTGGGTGACTGGGTGATTTTTAGACTTAAGTTTGCACATCCAGGGCATACAATAGACTGCTAAAGAAAATCTAACTTACTGAAGTGTTCATAACTTTGATTGTTTGGATCCTAAATGCAGGAGAGCATGCATAATTGATGCATCATAAGCAAACACACCTCATGCACATGAGTTATGATATACCTTTTGCACCACCACAGGCAAAAGGTTATCAAGATGTCTCATCTGACAATACCTGTAGCATCATGGCATTGGGCTGAAAATAGCTAGTAAGTACAGAATTGTTGGTTGACACCAAAGTCTTTACCAGTTTAAAAGCAAGCTTTCAATGATGTTAAACCACCCAAAAATACACAAAAATAACCAACTTAAGGTAGCATGCAATCAAGCTCCATAAAGCAAATATTGTCAACAAACCTAAAAACACAGATTTGCACATCTAGGCAGCAGTTATTATAAAAACTGCTACAATGTTATTCTGGAATCAAATATTTTTGTTTGATTTGTTGTGCCTGCCAGACACAGAGTGGACCACACATCACCATAAAAAATTGTGCCGCAAGGTCTTGTCCTTTCAACAAAATCAGAGCACATATGAGAACAAATATGAGGGGTACCCAATAATCATGAACTATGAATGGTGATTTGGTGTCTTAGGGCACATCAGCTGCTGTAGGTCATGCAGCTAATGAATGGTGACAGAAATCACCCAATAATCATGAACTATGAATGGTGATTTGGCATCTTAGGGCACATCAGCTGCTGTAGGTCATGCAGCTAATGAATGGTGATAGAAATCATCTTATACTGCTAATTCTACCTGCCTGATGTGATTTTTGAACTGCACTGCTAAAAAAGTTTAGTGCTTAAGTAAGAATCTTACAGGACTGTGTAACCAAACATTATTTTTGTTACCTCAGCCATTTCATCAAACAAGCACAGAAGTAAGATCTGCTCAAAATGATTTGGTAGATCCTAAAATTAGCTTAAATGAAGGAAGAAGGGTTTGCAATAAACCCTTGATCACATTTGATCACATCTGAGTCAAATCACCTTGGAAAGCCATCATCTGATGGTAAGATTTTCTTTCCATTGAGCAACAATGCTAATTTTTCCTTTGTGATTTCTGTGAGAGCCACAATAGGGCTCTCTACTGTGTTGAGTTCATCCATCTGAAATGCAACATAGGGTGTTAATTTCAACTTGATCGCACTACGTTGTTTTCACAATTCTGAAGCAAACATGTATTCAGATTTTGCTATGTTTGATGTGTTCAGCTTTTGTGAAACATGAAATATTGTCATATAACTGTTTAATAACTCATTGCTACTAAGTTCTGAACTAAATGCCCACTAGGACAGTAACCAGCACTTAAAACAGTCATGCAACACATCATGCATGCCATAAGGATCATGTCCATGAATCCAGCACTACATTCACTAAGGACCCCACAAATGCTAGGATGCCAGGAAATGTGGTCCACCTGATTCATATTCCTTTAGCAAACCGAGCACTCCCACCCAAATCAGTTGTATCATATCTGTCGCCCTGTTGCTCTTAACGGCTTTGTTTCGCGCACACTCGCTAAACCACTATCAAATTGTTCGGACAAGCATGGCTCCAATTGCATCTTTTTGGCACCAACATTCACAAAAAACACAACCATTTTGCAACAATCTCGATGAAATAGGACAGAGGCCAATGAACCTTCTACACGTTCATTTTCCGTGCAACGCAACTCTCATGACATCATCTTCACTTCCCCGCAGAACGTGGGGTCAGGCAACCGACTGTTACTAATGCGCAATTTAAGTCCCTAAGCAGTCATATTTGTAGCTCTGTGCAAAAAAAAAGTTGAAAACGATGGGTAATGCTTTGGATGACATCATTTATATTCGATATTAAGTTTTGTCTGCACAATTTGCATAATTAACCAAATTTAGTAAAAAAAATCTCTTGAAATAAGTGCTTTTTTCACCTTAATAATTTAATATCCCATACACTTTACACAAGATGTGTGTAAAGCATCAGAGTTGATTGAAAGACGTCATCGTAAACAATTAATTTATCCATGTTAAGAAAATGCCAAAAAACTTCGATGTCGATTTATGCGCTTTGGATTTACCAAGCGTGTTTATGGTCGGAAATAGGAGAGGGCGCCAGGGGATAGCTGTGGTGCAATTGGACATAAATATGTGTGAATTACATTCGCTGGTTCGGTTTTCGTTTTCGTGTGAAATGTAGTCATTACTTAAGATGATAGCTTGGCTTGGACAGAAGTTCTGTCGCTTGCTAAGGAAGCCACCTGTCTTGGCTGTCATATTGTTACTGTCCCTGGTATATTGCTTAGTGAATTTATTTGATCAGGTGAGGTCATTGCTAGTAAGGGCTTTAAATGCTGGCTGACATCACGAATTTGGATGTTTTCTGTGAGCTGTTTCATTATGGGGAAGTGTGTGAAAATGATGATTTGACAGCAAATGATAATCATATTAGTTTGCCCAGAATTTGCAAAATGTTCATAGGATCATAGAGACCTTCATATGCTTCTTGCAATCCTTCATATGATGCTGTATTATGATGCAGTGAGCTGTTCCTATACTTAATGTATTGAGAAGGCCAGAAGTATAAATATCTCCATGTCTATCTTAAGCCACAAAGCTTCCAAATTAAACTCTGCAATAGCAAAAGCACTATGAGGCTGTACTCACATCCTGTGTAGCAAGCTGAAGGCAATAACTTTTTAGACCTATATGATGCAATCAGACTCCAGTAAGAGTAAATACTGTTAATTAAGAAGTTCAAGGCATAACTATCCGCTTATAAGACAGATCAGTTTTTTGGTAGGTGCAGACCAGGGGCATGCAATTATTCCATGGCGATCCCATGCTATTGACAGGGTGACATGTGCTGAACAAGATTTTAATGTATATACTTGATATTTGATGCAGGCCATTACATTAAGCTTAGACATATGTATTGCCATCCTTTACTAGTCCCCTACTGCTATTTAATATTTGCAGCTCTGTCATTCTGAAGGTTTAGCAGCCAATTGTTCAAAAGTTGGTACCTAGCCTACTTGAAGAGCAGACCAGATTGTGAGATGCAGACTTTCCCTGAACCTTAGCCTGATTGTTGTAACCAGTGTCAAGGAACTTTGTGAGCTGTAGTCATGTAAACTGTTCTACACTTTCTTTTTTGCAGTTAAATATATAAACAAGGTGCTGAAAGAAATGTAGTAATTATTATTTTAATTTATTGCATTAAATTGAATAAAGACATGCTGCATTCAAATTGTCACATCATCTGTTAAACATAAGTTTGAAACTGTTTGAAAGACCTTTGCATACAAATATCACCCAATATCTGCTGATCATCATAGGCCACAGAATGTTCTAAGCAGACTGCAAAGCTTCCTAAACACATCTATCCCATACCATTGCAGAAGATGTTGGGTCTGGTCAGCGACCCAGACGATGCTGTCCCGGTGCCCATCGACCCGGCGCTGATCCTGCAGCCGGAGGACGGCGCCAACAGCTCCGACACCGACCCGCACGGTCTGAGCTGCCGCAACTCTGTGCAGGGCGTCGCCCTCATCGCTGACGATCGAGGTGGGCGGCCGGAGCCGCGCGTGGGATGCGCTCCACGGGGTGGCGTACGCCGAGGTCGGGGCAGAGTAACTAGGTCAGGCTATCTTGTGCACCATCCTAAGACCTTCTCAGTCAAAGATATGGTGTACGCCCAACTGGTGCCCAGCTTGTAAGTTTTTATCACGCAGCTCTGGGCTCTGTGTATGGCCGCAGCCTCTGGTAAGTGTATTTTAATCGGGTCGCAGCTGAGGGTGGACGCTCACTCTAAACAGCATAATGGAGATCATAGGTACGTTCACTCGAGCCAGCGTAATCCAAGTCGTATGATACCGAAAACTATGACCTCGATGCAGCGGGGCATGTGCTGACGCTCAGCCCAGCCGGGTCTCGTGACACGGCCAGAGCCTGCATCGGCGGCCGTGCTCGTGGCCACCGCTGACAGCTCCGCCCCCTCCCCCGTGGCGGCAGGTCACGTGTGCGAGCGACAGCACCTGGAGACGACCGGCTGCTGCGACCAGGAGGCGGCCTCGACGCGCCGCTTCCTGTGCGAGTCGTGCTCGCAGGAGGGCTGCTGCAGCGTGTACGAACACTGCATCTCCTGCTGCCTGCACCCGGACAAGGTGCGGGGCGTGCGCACAAGAACGCGCTAAGTGCGCTATATGCGCTATAGGATCGGCGTACTATGCAGAAAGCGAAGTAAAAGACGAGGTCGGAACGCAGGCAGGGCTGAGAGAGAACGTCGGCGTCGAAGCGAAGGTGATGTCGCGTAATTGGACCTGGTCAACAGCCAGTGGTGGAATTTGCTGTTACATTTTACGTGCCTACGCAGCGGACCCATGCCGGGGACGTTGTCTTGCGTATTGTGTGGTGTGGCAAGTTGCATTGATCGCATTGGGTCAGTTTGGTCAATGTTCTTGGATTTTGTAAGTGCGTTGGGCTTCCTAAAGTCTCTGCATGGAGAATACTTAAGCAGTCAGCAGGACACACTGATGTAATCTCATACACTTTGCCACTACGGGAATATGCACGCGCCTCACAGCTGGCTGAATTTGACGGGACCAGGGCGCCACAGCATACTACTGGTCAAGCAGTAAAGCACGTATGTAAAACTAAGACACTTTCAGCATTTCGTAGCGGGCGACAAACGATGTAGCTCCATTAATGAACAGAGCAACCTTTTTTTGGGCGCCGGTAAGCCTGAACATTAAGTGGTGATCCCATTGATGTAATGTCTCCCGCCCATTTATTCCGCTAAGGTTAGTCTGGAACAGTGTGCTAACAGCGGTCCGCTCGAGATTTCACGCGCTCTTTATGGACGTTCCCAGAAGCCGCTTCTGCACAGCGTGCTGGGCAAGGCCTCACATCGCTTCAACCTGCTGTTCTCGTCTGTGACGGACCACTTCGAGCTGTGTCTGACCAAGTGTCGCACGAGCTCGCAGAGCGTGCGCCACCAGAACGTCTACCGCAACACGAAGGTGAAGTTCTGCTACGGCGAGAGCGCCCCTCCGCTGGACGGCTCCGACTGACGTCGGCAGCGTGCGCCAGCTCGAGACCTTCCACGGACAGTGTTCATCCGCGTGACTCGATGGCGTTGGTAAGCTGGGGCTGCCGGTCCCCATGGCGGTGCATCGCTGCCCACGCCGCCCTCCATCCGCCGCCGCGCCGGCGTGTCCTGGGGTGGCGGGTAGCTGGTGCCCGGGGCTGGCTGGCGGTGGCGGTCCTGTGATGACGTCATCGCCTCGTAAGCAGTCCCAGCTGGCTGCAGACGCCGTGCGAGGCTCGGGCGCCTTCCCCGCTCGGTTGGTGATCTGTGCCAAAGTTTTACATGACATGCGGCACGCGCTAAGGTGTCGCGCTTCCGCCAGGACCGCGGACTGCGCTGATTTTAGGCTGCTGTAGCTAGGAATTGGATGGTGGTTTGCGCCTCTTTACACGAATCTTACGAGAGAATCGTGCACAGTTTACAACGTGTGCCCTTAGTGTGTTTCACGCGCACGTGAAATGATTTTATGTGTCTGCAGAAGACACTACTTTTATTAAATGCAGAGCTTACCTAAGTTAAGTCGAATCCACATACGTCGTTTTGTGATAGCGTTTGGATGACGGAATCGACAAATGTCAATCCAGTAAGTGTTAACTGAGATCACCTTCGTTAGCTGTACTTGCTCCGTAAACATGTTTTACTTACCAGCACCTCATGACTGTCACTGCATCCACGGCGTACCAGCCCTCGCGTCGCCTGATCGTTCTGTCCGCCGGCCAACACGTCACGTCTCGCTCACTCACCCCACCACCGCACGCCTGGTGCGAGCCTATGATCTGAGGGACGCCTGCGCCTGCACCTCGTGCGTCGCTCACACGCGCTGGGCCCGGTTAGTGTCGCACGCCCCCCGACCCTCCCCCCCCCCCTGCACTTGGCTGCGAAACTTCGCGGTCTCACCGGCGTCTCTTCAGGTGCACTGAGGAGGGGGCGTGCTCACCCAGTGTGTTGGGACCGCAGAACAGCTGTTGTTCCCCGATGTCAGGTGGTGTGTTGCGCAGGACTTCTCGTCCGCAGCCACATGTGATTGCAGGGGGGGGGGGGGGGATCGTCGCGAAAGGGGTATGTTGTGACATCTGGCGTGATGCCTCGGTATCTGTTGGCTCGTGTGTGCTTGTGTAAATCACATCTGACGTCACAAAGAAGTGTCGCGGCTTCCAGGACCTTACTCAGACCATGTTGAGAATACACCGAACGCGAACGATTTTTGAGCTGATGCGAGGAAAACGGCACAGATATGCCTTGGATATATGGTCTCAGCAGCATAAAAGGTCCCATTACCTCCAGGCAGTGTCCTAGGATTGCGGACTTCGTGTGTAAAGCAACACCCTTTGGAGAGGAATTTTTCACTCCTTTTCCACTCCCACCTGATATTGTCTAGCCACATGTACCAAACCCATATTTCCATATTTCCCCTAAAGAGGTTTTGAGGTGTCATCCAAAACCGAGCCCACTTTGAACCATCAAGCGTGAACAAGGCTACACAGAACCTGGAAACCCTTGGCTATGTCCTGCCTCACCAACATCTGGATCGTGCCTATGTATGTGTCACTGGGGCTTTACGACGCACTCAGCTGCCGAGTCTATATGGCGTCGCCTGCCTCTCACCCTGGCAGGAGGGCGGGCACCGCGGGGAGTCGAATCCCGTACCTCTGGTTTCCCAGACGCGCGGTGGTTAACGCAGACGCGTCAACCACTATACTACCGGCATCCCAATCATGTCTATGTATGCACAGAGCAAGGGCACCAGGTACGTTCAAGCCCGAGAGTCTCAGCGACTTCAGCTGCTTGCATATATCCAGTTTGGCTTGTTTGCAAGATCAATCAAATCAATCAATTTTTTTTACAAAATCACGATCTTCAACTGTGCGTCAAATGCAAGGTTTTCACGCATCCCCATTTTTCGGGTCACACCACGCAAATGTAAGATGTCAGAAAACACCTATGTGCCAGTCGGTGGATGTTTGTGTAGTTTGGCGAGCGCCGCTTACAGGCGCTGGCGTTCCTATCCTCCCGCCCCATGTGCCCCGTGCGAGGAACGCGGCCTCGGGGGGGGGGGGGGGGGGGCAGGAGAGGAGGGAGTAGCAAAGAGAAGACTCTTCTCTCGCCGGCAGCTCTCCGAGTGACCCGGAAATCTGCCGGCGCGAGGACGCCCACGCCGGCGGGACGGACTGTGTGGAGTGCCTGTGCCGAATGTCAAATACAGAAGTGACTTTGGACGCACCGTGTGTACCAGTGAGCCGGAGGCGAGGCACCGGAACCGCATTGTGACCACCTCCACCAGAAACGGACCCCTCTCAGTCGTCTCAGTAAACCGACTCGGCAGCCTCCGCCCAGGACCTGCCCGCCGCCTTCCCGACGCCACCTCGTCACTGCTACCCGGAGAGGGACAGCAGAGCACTCGCCGCAAACTCAATAAGGGCATCTCTCTGCCCAGGGCCCGACGGCAGCTCCCAAGATCCACACCCCCTCCACTGCGCACGGAACGGCCCCAGCAGTCGTGGGTGTGAGGTCTTGCATTCGTCAGTTTTGAGCGACATGAATTAATCGTACAACTGTCGTGTTCTTATGTTTGGACTTTCAAATGTCTTGTGATTGTTTGGCCGGTGTTACGGCTTTATTTTAAGTAGGTCGTACGTATTTGTCTAAAATCGGTCACGAAAAAACCCTGTATTGCTTTGTTGCGATCCAACATGGCATCTTTCAGCATCCAAATCCCAGTTCTCGAATTCAGTGGTGTCGTTCAATCGGTGCCCGCGTTTATCGCTGACCTCAATGCTTTCGCGGCTCTGATCCTAGTGGCAACACCAAGAATGAGCCGTTTTTGGTTCGGGACTTTTTCCGACGGTCTCGCTGTCTGATGGATTACACGTCCTGCCGCCTCGTGTTTCCGTCGCCAGCCCAGTCGGCGCCGGCCCATCAGCGAACTCAGGCTCCGGACTGCGCGAGAACAACCCCGGCTGGGCCGCCGCCCTCCGTAGGTCAGGTACAGCGGGCCACGAGTGAGCAAAGGGAGCCGACCCATCCAGACAAAGACGGAGTGGGAGGCGCAGCCGGCCGGGAGGGTCTGTCGGTCTGCGGCGTGGTAGTACGGCAGGACTAGTAGGTACCGCTTAGGGGCGGAACGCGTCATTGAAGGTTATGCTGATGACAAGTCTTTTGTGGGTCCAGCATTCGTCGAAAGTGACGGAGATACGGACCTGCCTGACTAGCCGGCAAGATCAGCGATACCGACCCCCTGCCCTATCCCGGCGCACAGGTCACGTACCCCGCGGCCCACGGCACCACTGTCCTTCCGTAACCTGGCGCGAACCAATGAATCACCCCCAAGTCCGAGTTCCTATTCGAATGCGTCCAGGTCCCGGATCCCAGTGTCTGTAGAACAGCCGTCGTCAAACGGTCATCGCGAACAGCGGAGCGCCCGAGTCGGACGGCCTCCAGATCGATTTAGCGCATGATTGCGATAGCTGGATGCAAAACATGGATTCATAGTGTATTTGCATTGTTTGTGCTAACATGTTCTTTGGGTTAGTTGCCATGACGTGAAATATATCGTTTAAGGGCCTCGCTTGCTGTGTGCGTTATGTTTGTTCCGTGAGATCTGTGTTCATGATACCATGGCTTTATTTATTATGTCATAGCTGAATAATTCAACTGCGAAAGTATTCTTCTTTTAAGAAGGGTGTAGTGTAAGGTGTCAGAAACATCTACGTGCTAACAGGTGAATGTTTGCGTAGTTTGGTGCGCGCCGCTTAGAGGCCAGTGTGGGGGACGCGGCTGCGGGGTTCAGGAGAGGACAGAGTAACGAGAAAAAACTTGGGGAGCCGCCGGCGCGAGGACGGACGCGCCGGCGGGACGGACTTTATGGAGTGCTTGTGGTGAGTGCCAAATACAGAAGTGACTTTGAACGTACCGTGTGCACTAGTGAGCCGGAGGCGAGACACCGGAACAGCGGAACTTACGTAAACACCACAGCAAAGCAAAGCTTGATACAGACGCGCATTCGTCAAGTTGGCACCACGTTTACATTCAGATTCAGGTCCATATTCGGGATTCTGTGGACCCCTCAAATTGGCCAGAAACTTTGTATATATAAGCAGTTAAATCTCCTGAGCACAATGAGCACAGCATCTCGAACTGCTGCGCCCGATTACCGGAGGCATATCAGTATGGAAGATCACATTAAAAAAGGTAGACTACAAAATCTTGGACCGGTACGCAGTATCAGAGAAGTTCAGCCCTTTCAACGTCAAGGTCGGCAAGACAGGATCTACCGCGTTTTCTTTAAAGTTGAACTTTGGTTCAGGGCCACATTCATTAGGTTCGACGTACTACTTGGGCTGGCATCGCTGGTATTACCACGGTCATTCTGGGCAGGATGTTCTTGGATATCTCTTACTGTGGGAACCTCGCATACAGCTACATTAGGCTAGTTTCACTAGGGGATCTTCTTCGCGTCTTCTACCACTAGGTGGCCGGCCGGCAGCTCGCGCCCGCCCGCCTGGCGGTATGGCGGCAAAGTGCACCCGAGCAGGCACGGAAGCGGCTGGCGGCCGGGGGGTCGATAATTGCCAGGTCTAACAAGGGACCCCCGGGGACTTTGACCCCCAATCTGGTGCAGACATAGAACGTGGGGATGTGTGGTGAAAAGGAAAGCTGTGACGACCGTCTCATCGCCTTCCGGGACCACTCTCACGCGTTAGGAGACGCCATTTCGAGTGGATTGCTTTAAGTCCAGTAAAGGACCACGTTTCAGTTAAGGTCTCAGACCGGCCAAAACGGGGCAAACATGGTACGTGTGTGATGAAGTGAGTTGAGTGAGGTTAGGTTAGGTTAGGTTTGGTTTGATTTGGTTTGGTTAGGTTTGGCTTGGTTTGGTTAGGTTAGGTTTGGGTAAGGTTAGGTTAGGTTAGGACAGCTTAGGTAAGATTAGGATGAGTTAGGTTAGGTTTGGTTAGATTAGGTTAGGTTAGTTAGGGCAGCGCAAGGTGAGGCGAGGTGAGGCTGAGGCTAAGGCTTGGGCTTTGGCTTTGGCTTTGACTTTGGCTTTGGCTTTGGTTTTGGCTGTGGCCTTGGCTTCGGCTTTGCTAGACTAGGCTAGGCCAAGTTAGGCTAGGCTAGGCTAGGCTAGACTAGGCCAAGCTAGGCTAGGCTAGGCTAGGCCAAGCTAGGCTATGCTAGGCCAAGCCCGGCCAGGCCAGGCCAGGTTAGGTTAGGTTAGTTTAGGTCGGGCTAGGCTCAACTAGGCTAGGCTAGGTTAGGCTAGGCTGGGTTAGGTTGGGTTCTTATCTTCTGTATACCCTCTTGCAAATGCCGTGTTTTCTCTTTTAAGTCAAGCATATTTAATCCCCAATGTGGTAGAATAGTCGAAGCATGTCTCTGTGTCACCTGCGTGCACACGTGCCATGTTTGTGCCGTTTTGGCCGGTCTGAGACCTACACAGGAGGAAGGTCCCTTACTGGATTTGGAGCAATCCACCCGAAATGGTGTCTCCTAACGGGTTAGAGTGGTCCCGGAAACAGATGAGACGATCGCTACAGCTTTTTTACCACACGTTCTCACGTATTACGTTTAAACCAGATTGAGGGATCCAAGTCCCCGGGAGGTCCGTTGTTGGACTTGACAATTATCCACCGACCGGCCGCCAGCCGTTTCGGCGCCTGCTCGGGTGCACTTTGCCGCTGCATTACAGCTTTCCTTTTTACCGCACACTCTCACGTACTACGTTTACACCAGACTAAGGGATCCAAGTCTCCGGGAGGTCCGTTGTTGGACTTGACAACTATCCACCGACCGGCCGCCAGCCGTTTCGACACCTGCTCGGGCGCACTTTGTCGCTGCATCGCCAGGCGGGCGGCCGCGGGCTGGCGACCGGCCACCTGGTGGTGGGTGGCGCAAGGGAGGTCCCTTAGTGGACCTAGCCTGGATATATTATTGTGTCAGTGATCTGTGTGCTGCCTGGTGTCAAGCATCATTTTAGTTGGGTTTTAGATGTCAAAGCATGTGATAGAATATGAAATACGACTGAACGCCAGTCAAGCTACCTTGGTAATATGATTTTATTTTCAATATACTGGATATCATAAATCGACAGAGCTGTTCACCGAGCGCGAGTAACAATCCGTGTGGCACTGAGTGGCATACTGCTGGCCGCGGACCTGCCTGGCTTTGTGCTCGCGGATGTACGCCGTCCATCTGCTCTCGTCAAAGGCGTTACAATCCCAGAGCCGCGTCGGCGGCTCTGTCGGCGGCACGGGCCGAGCTACGGGTGTCCATAGGTCACACAAGATCGTCCAGCCGGCTTCATGTTTCTGGCGCTGGTCACGGCGCCGGACGACGTGACAGTCAAGCTCATCCTACGCGGCGGGACATCCTAGCTCTGGACGCGGCCCCGCGCCTGTCGCTGGTCACTGGCGACGGCCTGCAGGAGCTGCTCTTCGATTCCGAAGTGATGTCCTCTTGGCATCGGCGCAAGCGAGAGTGATCATCGACCGACCTGCCGACAGGTCTGCTCGCCAACCCTCTGGTCGTATTGCTGTCCACTCGCTGACCACAAAGCTGTTGGTGTGATTCAACAGATCTAACAAGAATTCAAAACACGGCCTGAAGTGTGCAGAGGGGTCCAAGAAACAAGAGCCGGCTCGCATTTTGTCGCTAGATTCATCAGTCGCAAATGTATAGCCAATGGCTATAGCCATGGCCAGAGATCCCGCAGAGTCTAGAGCCAGCCTAAGAATATCACTGGGATTCAGCAACAACCAAGATGCATCATGAAGTCAAAGACACCAACAAGAACCAGGATCTCACGTGAAAATATTGTTAGAAACCAATACGTATTCACTTGATGAACTTACGTTATGCTGTGAGCACATGCAATCATTAAAGCACACATGTAAGATATATTTGATCTCAGACATCATCTAAATAACAGAATGTTGTCAAATGACAACCCGTGCTGGTGTGAACGAAGGAGCCAGTGACGGACGGGAGTCGGGATCAAACGGTTTGTGCGTGAATTAATCAAGTCGAGAACGAGCGTGTGGTGTTTGCGACGAACTAACAAGGACTCGTAATCGTATGTTGAGTTTGGGAACAGTCAGTGAGAGCCAGGGACCAAGGCCTGGTGTTTGCAACATAACCCAAGTCATCCCATAACCAGGGACCAGTGATAATGATAGCTAGCCGAAACGAGGGATCTGGGTCCTCGTTTTCATGAGCGGAAACGAGTTCCAGAAACCAATATTGAAAGCTAGGCACCTGTCTGCTAAGGGCAGATACGGGTATAAGTTCAGGGACAATGTCAAACGTGATATTTTAGTTTGTCGTATGCGATCATGTTTGTCAACATGTCAAGCAGATTTATCTTTTGCCGACATCAGATGAAATAATTCTTGCTTGTGGGCTCTGATTCTAAGGAAAAATATGCAAACGAAAAGAAAGCATTCGCACAGATTTCAAATATTACCACTTTTGCAACATGTCTTGCGCTGTAGTACCATGCAAACATCGTAATAGTGGTGCAACATTTGGGGTTTTTAGGCTCATAGTAGTCTGGCATGGGCCAGAACTACTCCACATTGGGACAAGAAAATTGGCACACCACAAACAAGATGGATACCAGGTAAAGGAGAAGAGAACAACCCTTTATTTGACCTACATGTGTTGCGATTTGTTAAGACGTCAACCTTCTGAAATTAGTTTTAATTTCAGGAGAGCATTGCATGGTAAATTCAACAGTTACAGTTTACTGCCTTTTGCATGCACCAGCGAATTTGTGAACAAGCGTATGAACTTTAATTGCATTGACATGCTTGCATATCATGCAGCTACACCCCGCGCTGGACCCACACACTGGGCGTCGATATTGCAGATGATAACTTCCATTAGCCTTGGTGGTTCATTACTGCATATGTCAGCACAGGTTAACCTGTTGGAAGCATAACATTTCACTCATTTTCCTGTTTATTTCTGTCTCTGACCTCTCTTCACGCCATGGTATTTGCTTCATATGCAGATCTTGTTGACGTCATGGTGATTTGTCTCGCCGCGTCAGATTGGTTGTTAAGAAATGATGAGCCTATTACATGAAAACCATTTGTCCTGAACATCAACATTTAAGCATAGTTAGTGCTTTCCAATATATAATTGTAGGTTACATGTGTATACCGGCTTACATTTGCCCGTTTTCCAACCTCAGGATCCTAGAATATGGCGCAACACAGCCCAGACCCAGTTCTTTAAAACACTACCACAATGCGGAATCTTGGGTTTACTGCCATGGCAACCGGGGTTTAATTCTGTGACGACATGAAACCCTCTGACAATTAAGGACGAGTATGTTGCCGAATTCGCGGCTTTCCAAAGCCATAGGTTCATTTATAGAGACCGGAGCGTTCTACCTTATTGTTTCTATACTATTGCCTTGCGTGATCAAATGGCACACATTTCCAACACTTTAACCGAACAAAATGACAAGAAATCGCAGGCAATCGCGAAATAACCAACCACCTATATTTATGGTTTGGTTTCCAAATTGTGCCCTCTCTCTTTTTCAGCAACCTCAAACCTTTCCGTTTCTCTTCCGTGGTAGTTTACTTTGTTTTCTAATGGTTTTTGTACACGTTAAGAGCTCGTTGTGTAAGTAATCTAAGCTATACTTCATTTGGCACAAAGTCGGTGGACGCTGTTTTTTTTTTGCTGCATCTGGAAAGCTCTGAAAAAAAACGTTTGAGAAAGTTAAAATTCTAAAACGTGAAGCTTAAAAAAATCACACATGCAACTTACTTAGCGAGTATAACGTCTATAATCATTCCAAGATCATCTTAATTCCCTTCTAAAATAAGTTGCTGTGATGCAATTTGAATACCGAACTCACGATTGCCATAAAAAACACAACACAACGCATTTACACGAGTGTATTGATAAAGATTAACGTACTTTGCTCAATGTCATTACACAGTACTCATAGGAGGCATGTGAGCAGACAAAAAACGGCACGTGCAGGCGTACAGTTCGAGCTCAGGAAAGAGAACAGCACGAATGCATAAAAAGGACAAGCATATAAATTTCATCATCTCATTTCTTGGCAAATCCGGAACTTGCTCGCGTGGTCGGCATTAAACGCATTTAAATGTAGCGATGTTAAGATCGGAGGGTCTGAACGACTGATACTCCTAGACGTATTGCCTCTGCTCTGCCCAGAACAGCTCGGGGTGTTCAATCCTCAGCTGTTCATACTCCGGGATCTGGGCGGGCGCCACCGGCAGGTGGGCGCCCTGCGGCTGGTAGCCTCCCTCGTCGGCCACGTAGCTGACTTGGTAGGTGTTGCCGTCATCGCCCACGAACTGGTAGTTGCCCTGCTGGGTGAGGCTGCCTGTCTCTGGCACAGGTCCAGGGTACACCTGACCTGTCTCAGCCACCTACAAAGGCAGAACGCATATGACATGCTATCAGTGAATGCTGATGTCTACGACCATGAGCTGCGTTACTAACGCTTGAGCTGGACGAAAACTTACGCAATAAAATTAGAACAGATTTTCTTTTGCATGTGAAGCGGGATTTAATCGCCCATTAACAATGCCAGTGGTTGTATCCTCTTGCCCATAAATTTAGCAGCCTGAAGTACTGTAGCAACAAATGCAGGTCCGGCACGTAGTCATGCTAAGTTCGCGATCTCTATTCGTTGAACCTATCTTTAAACGGGGCTGAAATGCTGACCTATTTGGAGCCGGGTTTGAGCACCCCATCCAAGGCGGACGAGAGAATCCGGATGCAAGATTTAGACCAACCGCACTCGGTTTGGTTGCGACTTACGTTGCCCTCCTGGCTACCAAGTGCATTTCTGGCAATGTATACGGATAACTCCTTCGCTAATCCAAAGCAGTTAGTCATGAAGTGTCAACAGTTCACCAGATCAGGCATCCAGTGTCATCATGTGAAATGAGTATAAATAAAATCCTCAAAAACTTACCGCCTGTCCGTTGTCCTGCTCGTAGCTGTATTCGTAGTTTCCAGTGTTGGGGTCCTGATCAAACCTCTGGCTGAGAATGCGGATCTCGGGCAGTCCAGACCTCACAAACTGATTAGCATTGTAGCCTTGCGGAGCAGCCGCAGCCGCAGCCACCAGTGTAGCGAAGACCAACTGGCGGGAAGGCCGGGCGTTAGCTATCGTCATTCGTGGAGATATGTGCACTAGTTTGACAAGACAGTGGCATTCAGTGAATCAAGTAAAGCAGATTTATCCATACTTATGAACAAATGTTGCAATTGCTTCTAGCCCGTTTTAATCCCCAAAACATGTCTTTTCATTGGCTATTTACTTGACATTGCAAGAATGTTCTCAACCATTTTGACATCCCGGAACGTTTCCCTGAACCCGCAGCCGAAGAAAACAAAACAACCAACTGGAAGCCCTAGGCTCCATATATTATTGCAACGATCATGAAGCGCCTCATCCCGAAGATGCATTTAACACTACGAGTAGAAAATTTTCCTGTGGCCAGCTTAAGGCCACGTCTGCCTGTTTATCTTCTCGTTCAGCCGCCCGGTACATGGCCGCTGTTCAGGCGACTACAGCATACACCACTCACCAGCTGCATGGCTCTGTGGTGCTCAGATCTGTGGTGCTCGGTCGGCTGCAGCAAGCGACTGATGCTGAGAGCTCCAGCTCCGGGCCTTATAAGCGGCGGTAGCGGCGAGGCTGCGAGGTCAGGTTCCCCCGCCGTGCCAACCTCTCCCTGCCCCGTCTGCCGACGGCGACCTTGAAAGCGCTTGCCGCTGGCTAATTGTTACCCGCAAGATCGTCCGAGCTCCGTGCATCCCCCTCCCCCGCATGTTTCCAGGTCGAGGTGCCCACTTGATTAAAAGATTTTAGACTCTCAGAACTTTCCAAAGTCCAGGTTAGAAATTCAACGAGCAGGAGCAGGAATCTCTGGATTTTTTGGAAAGCTGATATCATCCTACCGTGTCACAAATTGGCACGCATTAAGTGCATCACATACCAACAATTATTGTCTTATTTTTCATTCGGTTAGGGTGAGGGAATGCAGCGATACCAGAAGTGGCTGGGACTGCAGGCTATACTTAAAAGTGATTTGATATAACGTATTTGAAAATGATGGACATCCTGACTTTTGACACTTGTGGGGCGAAAAGTTGGTACTAGTCCATCCTTTGGGTTTGGGATCGGATATTGGATAGGAATGTCTGGAAATCGGTGCCTCTGCTCCCAGCACGGCAGGGGTTGTAACGGCGGCATGCAAAGTGTCGTCAGCGGGTGATGATGGTAAACAATCCACAAACTCAAATATCGCCACCGATCCAAATACATTTCACGAAAAATAATATTAGGTCAGCACATTTCAGAAGTTGCTGAGGTCAAGACGGGTTCACCAGCCACATCATTGATAGCACTCCATCACATATGATCTGTTATTGTAGGAACGAACGAGGGGAATGACGAATATCGCTGGCAGAATGAGGAGAGTTTTGCTGAAACATGTCTACGCTACTTTATGTATAGTTACTCGCTGCATAAAAGCCGGTTTTTGTATGCATTAAGCTGTTTGCTGCGCAAAATGTTCGCTTTCGTCAAGCAATTTTTGAAAAAAGATCGCAGTTGCGGATTTCCCCTGATTCTGTAAGGCTACATCGAGGAAAAAGCGCTCTCCCTTGCGTTTCCTTTCGACCGAAAAACTGCCTTTCAGGGAACTAGTGTAACGTCATTCCACTGCGTTCTCACAGGACAGAGCCCTGCTTCACGGCATGAAAGATAGTGGACAAGAGATAAGGTGGGAGACAGTAGGAGTCGATCGCTACCGTGGCGTTGGATTGCTTCTCAATTGGCGCCTATCTTCGCCCGCATTCCATTTTCAAACACAAAGCAACGTGCGTGAGTAACCCGATCTCAAAAAAGAGGGCCAGGGTACGTCTGCTCCGACTCGAGCAGAGAGCCGCCCTCTGTGAATTGGAGGGACGATTTTGATCGGGACTCACTTCACCGTCATTCAGTGTCGACAACAACTTTTGATTCAAGCTGAGTATACCGCACATGGCTCGTTGCCAATCTGAAGGCGATTGGTTGTTTGGTTTAAGTGTCTGGATTTGAGCCCTTTCGACCACAAATGGCCATTTCAGGGCTATGAGATGGGGGAACTGGTCTACGGTGGGGCAGGCTTGTATGCGCCTGGGGGCCAACCGCCGACCTTTAGCCCGCGCATGTGCGCTGGCTTCCCGATTGAGGTCCCTCTTCCCACGGGCTTGCGGCCCAGTCGTGGCTGACACACGCAGCCTCCCCGAACAAGCCGGGTGTCGCAAGGATGCATCGTGAAGCAAGATAGAGGATAAGAGGGTCGGATCATGCAGACGATGTTTCACTGAAGTGTACCGTAGCACTGTAACCGATCAAACTCTCCCCCGCCCCCCCCCCCCCCACACACACTCACAAACACACCCACACATGCCCACACACGAAGGTGGATAACCAGATAAGTGGATAACCAGATAAGTGGATAACCAGAATGTAAGTGGAGGAATCCGAGAAGTGTTGGGAACAAGTCCACAGTGCCCGACCTACACGACTTTGGCCCACCAAACGTTTTGAAAAAATTAACACCGGGAGGGGTGACCGCAG
This sequence comes from Pollicipes pollicipes, assembly GCF_011947565.3. NCBI lineage: Eukaryota > Metazoa > Arthropoda > Thecostraca > Pollicipedomorpha > Pollicipedidae > Pollicipes > Pollicipes pollicipes. Next base: position 21,038,076 of record NW_023597054.1, on the reverse strand, counting down.
CACTGTGATACACTGCCATCTGTCTTCAGGCTGTAAAAGTTAAGCTACGACTAAATGACGCTGACGTCGCGAGCCCCAGCCTTATGTTAGACGTCTATATTCCATGAAAGGTGGTAGCGGACTGAATCGGCGTGCTTTGTCAGTGGCTCATCCGAGCTCACAATTAAGATTTTCGCTTGTGATAGCCCGACCTAGAGTGGACTCCAGCAAGAACCTTTGCAAGGCAACTAAATTGCAACAACTGCAAGCCCTCATTAAGCATTTCTTGTACGGCGTTTCAGTAGGCTCGGGTGTGCATTGCGAAAAAGCTCGTCTTGACATCTCAGTTTGCTTATGTGCCTGATCTCCCATTCACCCACAAGTGGCAAGGTGGGTTTGTATGGCTTTAGCGGTTCGCTCTTCCGACTGGAAGGAATAGCCCGCAGCCGGTGGTAGAAGCTGCTCCAAAGGTTCGGTGCAGAGGCGCAGCACGTGTCCCCCCCCGCGTTCTCATAATGCCCGCATTTTTATTTGGGCACCATAGACGCTCACCTTTGTCCGCCTCTGATGGGTGCTGACTAAGTTCTGGCTAACAGTGTTAAGGAAATCATGGCTGCGTTCATTGTTAAGTAATAACAGAGGATGGGACGAATCTTGTAAGGAATCTAATGACAGCTGAATCTAGCGAATTTGACTAGAAATAGTCATGTTGATTGACTATGTACCCGCAATCATATTCAGCTTGAACATATCAAGATGAAGGGTCGGAGACGGACTGAACCATTTACAAACCTGAACTGGGATTATGTTGGATTCCTATCAAACGTCAGGCATTGCAATGCATGAATATACTTTTTAAAAAAGGCCTTGCACCGGCATTACTTGCGTCGGCCACGTGAACTTGAAGCTCAATGCACAAAACAAACATATCAATGCCTTAAAAGAACACACCTGTAATTCGAAGCATTTTGGGCCCCTGCGCACGAGGAAGTGCATGGAAATCCGTTTGCGCAAAAGGATGCATCAAAATAGCGAAAAACAATGTTAACAAACGCCCGAGTAGCCAGTTGAATACCCTCTGTTTAGATATGAAGGGCGCCAATTTGGTGCCCCTAAGATCTTAAAAACAAAGAGCTAGAGACACCAAAGTTACACAGCGTGTTGCCCTTGACGTTATCTCACTTGCGTCAAAATGCGCGGTTTCCAGGTCGTGGCAGTCTGGTAAAATGTTGTAAAACAAGATCAGACTTCAGCTTGGTGTCCAACGGACCTACAGACCTTCTCATGCATCCACCGTGAACATAGATATATGTTCTATGCAAAGGTCGCCGGTGCTTATTAAGGATCGGCGAAGCTGCTTTGCCTTTAAAAAGTTGTGTTCACCAAAATCATACATAGCTGCTTTGGTTCTTGCATTTGAATAGACGTCAAGTCTTATGCTTGGCGGAAGGTTTCTCACCAGGGTCATCTCAAGTCAACAACCTATTCTGACCTTAACACGCGCTTGGGCAGGGGGGGGGGGCAAATTGACCTTCTCCCGAGGGTTTTTCCAGAATGGTTTTCGAGCAGTGCGGCGATGCCGCGCCAAACCTTGCATAGCTGTTGCCAATTGAATAGCGGATCGTTTGGCATAGACAAATTTAGGCGTACCTTGTATGGTCGCTGACCTACGGCGAGTCAAATTAAGGCCATGGTTATAGCGAAGTGAATTTCTAGGGAATCGTTTTATCTGGTGCAACAGCGAATTGTTAGGCGAAGTCACACATCTCTGAGATGTTTTCTTAGGCAATACCAATATTAAATGAGCAAATTACGTTCACATAAGGTCAGGTATGAAGGACAGCTCTAAGTCAAAACCAACTTGTCTTATTACTCTAGGGCTTGCTGTATGGGACAGTTTCTGGTGGCCACTTCGAATTTATTGATAGCAGGAACCGCGTCATGCATCATCCATGGACTTCTTAGAGTTAAGAATAGCTCATTGATTTAAAATGACCCAGGTCAACATTTTGCTTTTAGAAACATACTGCTTAACGTAATCTCTGTCGTTTATTCAAGTACAAAACTCAGAGCAGTCATGTATGATTTTGGTCCTTGGCCTATTCTGACCATGACCTTTAAAATGTCAAACAAGGTCACCGACCTTATGAGCAAGTGACCTTTTCTTAGAAACGGTCATCTAGGTTCTGGGAGCACTTTAGAGACCAACCTGGAATTTGACCTCGTTTGACCTTCTTAACCCGAAGGTCTTGACCTAGAAACCTCAAACTTTGACACAAGTGATTTTACGTACAGGTCAACACACCCCGTAAATTTGATGTCTTTTGATTTCTTAGTTCCCGAGACCTCAGCGGGGTCAATGATGTCAAACTGATTCTCTCCCCCCCCCCCCCCCCACCCGAGCAAAGGGTTTTTAACCGGACATCCCGACGCATGCTAACGAAGTTCATAAAAGCTGCATAGTGCACTTCGTGCTCATATAAAATGTGAAATAAGCACCAGAAATCACCCCGTACACTAAGCAAAAAGGATTGGCTTTGACCTTACCTGATGTTCATAACTGATTCTGAGTCAATGGAGTTTCCTAGTTCATTTGATGTGCTGCTTAAGAAAGCATCTCAGAGATGTATGGTTTCATGTAGCGAACTGTGCTCTGTTGTTGCATCAGAGGGAACGGTGCCAAAGAAACTCTTCGCTCAATGCATGGCCTGACTTTGACCTGCCGTGGGTCAGGGACCTTATGTGTGTTTTCGTATATACCGAGTTGTGTTGGGTAGGTGATATAGGGCGTAGTAGTATCGGCCAGTATAAAACTTGATAAAGGTCATGAACTCGTGTTTGTAGTTCGATTTCAGCGGAGGGTTCCACTTTTCTATGAGTTTTTGAACTGAAAGAGTAATCTTGAAGATCACTCGATGCAGTTTACAGCCTTTCCTTTCTTCAGAGCTAAGCCCCTCTAGGTTCTTTGTTACAGGCGCTTGAAGGTGGTAAGGGTATTTCTGGGGGGGGGGGGGGGGGGGTATTCTAAGGTCACGTTGGCATTCACTGATGTTTTAATCACGTCATTCAAATGTTGCAATTCGATGACCGATGCGGAGACCAGGGCCAAGAAAAAAATGGTCCAGTCTTCCCTGCACCTGAGTTCTAATATTCAGAACTCAGGTGCCGGGGATATGGATATAAGCTGTTACTTTATTGCTTACCTGGAAACAAACATTGTGGTTAGATCAATGTGAGGACAAGGATTTTATGATCCACATTGTTTTCGCAGTGCACGCTCTTCATATCAATGCCATCCCATCTTTACGCCTGATTAAACTGACCCCGTGTTTCTTTTTTCATTTGACGCCTCACCGGTGGAATGATGCGCAGAAGGCAGAAGGCAGAAGGGAAGCACCTATGTACGGCATTCTCTATCTTCAGGTGTAAGAAATAGGAGGGGTTGGGGCGAATGAGGAGCGGCACGTCTTCTTGATCACTGTCGATGCCCCACTCTGACATAGAATCAGGCTAAGGTCAGTGAGGCTAGTCAGCAGTCAGTAAGGTAAGTCTACTCGTTACAAGTTGCACCAGCTACAACATCCGCCAAAGGTTTCGAACGCAGACTCCGAATCATTAGCTGTAAAAATGGCTGCATTCGACCGTGGACTCGGGCTGTTTGATGTTGCACAAATGGAGTAAAAAACTCGATTCAAGCTCAGAACACCAGGACGAGGATTCCAACTCGAAGTAAATTTATTGTAATATGACCCATAATGCAGTGTGCTTATTCAGAACAATGCAGATTCCATCATCCTCCCATGCCAGTTGCCCTTTGTGCACATCAAACCTTCAGCACGTTACAACATGATGTTATTTGCAGGCCGGAACAAAGCACTCACTTTTCAGTATTCTGTTCCAACAAGTCATTTGGCTTCAATTCAAATATCGAGCCCACAACCGTCATGAAAACAAACCACGCCTTTACGTAAGTGTATTGATGAAGACTAGCATGCATCGCTCAGTCATCACAAATTACTCATACGCGGCATATGAGGAAACACCAAGGGTATCTGGAGGCGTGCAATACGACCGCAAGAAAGAGAGAAACACGAAAGTATGAAAAGGGTGTGTATATAATTTTCGTCATCTCATTTCTTGCCAGACCTGAAGTTTAATCGCATAGTCGGCATTAAACGCATTCGAATGTAGGAGCCCCACGTGCTGCACTCCACCTACAAACGTTAACTTGGGTTGATGTTACTATCAGAGGGTCTGAAAATGGATTCTCCTAGACGTATTGCTGCTGCTCTGCCCAGAACAGCTCGGGGTGTTCAATCCTCAGCTGTTCGTACTCCGGGATCTGGGCGGGCGCCACCGGCAGGTGGGCGCCCTGCGGCTGGTAGCCTCCCTCGTCGGCCACGTAGCTGACTTGGTAGGTGTTGCCGTCATCGCCCACGAACTGGTAGCTGCCCTGCTGGGTGATGCTGCCGGTCTCTGGCTCAGGTCCAGGGTACACCTGACCTGTCTCAGCCAACTACAAAGACAGAATGCACATGTATTATCAGTGAAGGCTGATCTCTGGGACTATGTGTTGCATAACCGCTGCTGCTGCATTACTAACGCACAAATGAAAAGGACACTGCCACAATAAAGTTAGAACCGATTCCATTTTGCATGTGAAGTGAGATATAATCACCATTAGCAATGTCAGTGGTCGTATCCTCTTACCCGTAAGTTTGGCAACCTTAAGTACCGTAGCAACAAATGCAGGTCTAGCCCGTAGTCATGTGAAGTTTGCGACCTGTTTTCGATGACCCTCTCCATAAACGGCGCTGAAACCTGATCTATTTGTAGTCGGTTTTAAGGTCCTCAACCCAGGCGGGCAAGGAGCCATTCGGGTGCGAGATTTAGACCAACCCGGCTTGGTTGCGACTTACGTTACCCTCCTGGCTATCAAGTACAAGCCTGGCAATGTATATAAACGACCCCTTCCCTAATCGAAAGCATTTAGTCATGAAGTGTCAACGGCTCACCAGATGAGGAATCCAGTGTCATCATGTGAAATGAGTATAAATGAAATCCTCAAAAACTTACCGCCTGTCCGTTGTCCTGCTCGTAGCTGTACTCGTAGTTTCCAGTGTTGGGGTCCTGATCGAACCTCTGGCTGAGAATGCGGATCTCGGGCAGTCCAGACCTCACAAACTGATTAGCGTTGTAGTCTTGCGGAGCAGCCGCAGCCACAACCACCAGGGTAGCAAAGACGGGCTAGGGAATAGGCCAGTGCGTCAGCTGTGGCCGTTTTTACAATATATGTGAACCAATTTGGCAGGAAGAAAGTGTAATTCAGTGGCTCAACCAACGGAAGTCTCTCTCTACTAAATAACAAAGGGCATAATTGTTTCTGGCAATTAGGTTTTATCCACAAAGCTCCTTTCTTCCTGGTCTACTGACACGTGACTGCCCAAACATTTGCTACGCATTTGGAAGTTGCCGAACTTGCCTGGGTATGCAGGCAGTGATGGGAAAAACAGATAACTTGAAAGTTCTCGACTGGGCATGTTTCTGTAACACCGATGGAATTCCCTATGTTGAAGATACGTTAAACACTACGAGCAGTAGATTTTCCTGGGGCCACTCCAAAGTCACGTCTGCCTGGTTATCCTCTCGTTCGGCCTCCCGGTACATGACCGCTGCTCGGACAGCTACAGCACACACCACTCACCAGCTGCATGGCTTTGTGGTGCTCAGATCTGTGGTGCTGGGACGGCTGCAGCAAGCGACTGATGCTGAGAGCTCCGGTTCCGGGCCTTATAAGCGGCGGCAGCGGCGCGGCCGCGCGGGCGGTCTCCCCAGCCTTGCCGACCTTTCCCTGCCCCGACAGCCGACGGCGACCTTTACAGCTCTTGCCGCTGGCTAAATGCCCACCCGCGAGATCGTCAGAGCCCCCTGCACGCCTTCGCGCATGCTCCCAGCAAGAGATGCCGATTGGACTGTAGATTAGAGGAATCCCAAAAAATTATGTTGGAGATTGGGCGGACATGCACAGAAATATTGAGGTTTTTTGGACAACCAATACTATTCCGTCTTGTGACATATTGGTATGCAGAATGCACCTGACTTACGGACAAAAATTTTAGTTATTTTCTTTGGAATAAAGTGAGGAAATGCATTGACAGGTGTGGCTTGGGTGATTGGTTGTATGTGGTAGTGGCCTCTTTTTTTGCTACGTAGACTAAACATACATGAACAACGTGATTTTTGGACGCTATTTGGTAAGCTTAGTAAGACCTCTCCTTACTAGTACAGGTAGTAAGTACAGGTCCTTGTACTTCAGGACCTGAACGGACGCCGCAGCAGGTGGGTGTGTTGCGTCGGTTGGGATTTTGCTGGTCCAGCCATAGACTTTGGACATGACCTTCTAGAAATCGGCACTTCTGTTCGCAGCGCAGGCGGCGGGTGCAACGATGGTTGGCGAAGCGCCGTCAGCGTGTGATGGCGTGACTTGCAGCCGCTCTCCGAGCTGTGGCAACCGACGCAGCTGTTGTTTGGCGTGATGTGACGTCATACTTGCAGACTGAGCAGACATATCGGGTTATGAAAGACAGCAGGCGTGTGGACGCTCATCAACTGTCGCCTATCCGGTTCCGCATTCCACCGTTAAACACAAAGAAGCGTGCATGAGTAACCCGACCTCAAAGCAGAGGGTCACGGGCCGTGTGCCTCAGATCCCAGCGTAGAGCTACTCTGTGTGAATTTGAGAGGACTTCGATCAGCACTCATCTCAGCGTCATCAGATGACGATAAAATATTTTATTTAAGCCGAGTGCACCGCTCATGACTATTTGACAATATGTAGGAGATCTTGCACTGAAGTGTACTACAGTGTGATTCCAAATTGATCAAATCGATTAATGTAAGCAATCAATTTTAACCGCCAGGGGCAGATCCAGGGCGAATGAGGGGAGGAGTTGAGTGCTTTACATAAGTTATGCTAAACAAGTCACGTGGTTTAATCGTATTTGCGCAGGTTGTCAAATGCTCCCAGCAATTAAATGCATGCTAGCAACACATCATTAGGTAGAGGTGAATGTCAGCCGTTGTTACTAACGGTTACACCAACATGAAGCATGGTCATGTTTTTTATTATTTTTTGCCACTTGCATGATGTACATCACACAGCGGCACGATTTTCCATCCGTTTTCAGAGATGCACAAAGGTGTTCCTCCGCAATACGGGAGGAGAATCAAATTCCTAAAGTCTTAGATACCAAGTTTCTTCCGTTTTATTGTTCCTATGCTACCACAATCAAGCCTTTATTATTACAGATCTTGCATGCATCAAGCAATGAGTAATAGAAGAGGGTTCAGGGGTTAAACTTGAACAAAATATGTGGACTTGATATCTTGAGTGGCAAAAAATCAACACGTGCGTTCAATTTTACCGACGCTGTATCAAATAACAATCAAAGGTCATCGCTTTTTAGAATGACTGAAAACATAAGACGCAACAACTTGAGTTTGGTCCATTGTCATCATGCTTAAGTTCTTGACGCTAACTGACCGTTTTAACCCCAAAACGTTACACCCGCATCCCGCACCACGTGGGGACCTAAATTCCAACAACGTCCTGCCGCTTCACAATAGTTAAGTTGCTTTGCGCAATGTTCTAAATCGCCATTTCGATGTATTTTATGTAACATGGCATTTAAATCCACCAAGCATCCAGCATCACGAAACATATTTCAGACTAACGTTTCCCTTTTTGAGTGCGCTATTGAGAACATGTTTTTAAATTTCGGTGTGCTAAACCAGAGTTCCCCCCCCCCCCCTGCCGGCCAGTTGGAGCCCGTCAACGACAACAGTTGATTTCGGCCGGGCACGAAGCCAAAATTTATCCCAGGAGGAGAGAAATGTCATCATTTTATAACATCCTGTAAATTTGTGTAAGATTGCTCTGAAATCGTTCAGTATATAAGCTTATTTGTTGAGGGGCTGTGGGAAAGTCCTCCGTGGTCTGTGTCTTTACGGCGTCTCTGATTTCAGTTGGGTTTCATCGTTTTTTTTGGGGGGGGGGGGGCTGAATAGTGTTGAAAAGGTGAAGATGTAGTAGTATCGGTCAGTAGAACTTCCTAAAGGTTATAAGCACCTGCTCGTTCTTCAATTGCCCGTTGCCTTTAGCTGGTTTCAGAAATCATTACACTAATAATCAGCACTCAGATGCAGGAAATTTCCCATTCGTTAAAATGGGTCCACTCGATGAAATTCCAAGTCCAATACAGCACGCGTATGTGAAGGACTTTTCTATTGCTCACCATAAAGCAGTTTTTCAGGATAAAGCAGTTTTGCTTCGTCTAACGCTAGGTCAACAATTGTATGAACCACATCATTGAAACTGACCATGCTCTTGATATCAATGTCACACTGTCTTTAAGCCCCATTTAACTGCCCTTTCTCCCGTTTGACGTATTGCAAGTGAAATGACGGGCAGAAAGCAGAAGGGAAGGACAAATGTTCGGCGTTCACCATCTGCGGACGTAGTAGATATTTTCGGATGTAGTAGAAAGTAGTGTGTGTGCGTGTGTGTGTGCGTGTGCGTGTGTGTGTGTGTGTGTGTGTGTGTGTGTGTGTGTGTGTGTGTGTGTGTGTGTGTGTGTGTGTGTGTGTGTGTGTGTGTGTGTGGTGTGTGTGTGTGTGTGTGTGTGTGTGTGTGTGTGTGTGTGCATGTGTGTGTGCGTGCGTGCGTGCGTGCGTGTGTGCGTGCGTGCTTGCGTGCGTGTGTGTGGAGGAAACAGAAGCGTTTTTGGCTTCTATAGAAGCTTCATTTTAACAGTGAGTCTGACTTAAAACGAGGCCAGTTAGGCCAAGCATAACCATCCCGCTATAATTTTCATTATATGCCATGTCCACATCCAGCACTATGATATGGAACTATCTTTGAAACTGATGGACCCGGGTTGAGACCTTAGGATTCAAAACCGAACTCGGAAGCGGACTGAGTCTCTAACGAGTCGGACGCAGACTCCGACTCATGAGTCGTGAAAAATGACTGCAACTTGCCTCGGACTCGAACTGGTTAATGCTGCAAAAATGAGTCAGAAATTCGTTTAGAACTCAGAGCGCCTGGACTTGACCTCGGAATTGGCCTGAAATACTTGTACTCAGACGCATGTCTGCAATGTGCTTCGTCGGGAATTATGCAAAGATGATTATGCACCTTCGATCTCATGGCAGCGCCATTTGTGCACGACTAACTCCCCACCCGATACAACATGCTATTTGGAAGCCGGACGAAAAATGAACTTCGAAATGGTTTGTTCCAAGAAACAGTTCCTATGCTGCAATATATATACCCAGCCCACGACTGCTATGAAAACGTGCCACGACTTGACGTACGTTTATTGATAAAGACTACCAAACATCGGCCAAAGTCATTGCGCGGTACTTATACCACACATTTAAGCAGAACGACAACGGTATTTGAAAGCGCACAGAACGACCACACAGATAATGGACGGCTTGTAAGCGTTTCACCCGCATGAAACACCATATCCAGTGAAATCAAAGAACATGAACAGGTACATCAAGTTTGTGTATAGAACTTCGAGCATCCCATGTCTTAGCAAACCTGGAGTTTGTTCGCGTAGTCGGCATTAAACGCATTTGAATGTAGCGAGCCCCTCCGTGCTGCACTCCACCTACGAACGTTTACTTGGGTTGATGTTACTATCAGATGGCCTGCACGACTGATGCTCCTAGACGTATTGCTGCTGCTCTGCCTAGAACAGCTCGGGGTGTTCAATCCTCAGCTGATCGTACTCCGGGATCTGGGCGGGCGCCACCGGCAGGTGGGCGCCCTGCGGCTGGTAGCCTCCTTCGTCGGCCACGTAGCTGACTTGGTAGGTGTTGCCGTCATCGCCCACGAACTGGTAGTTGCCCTGCTGGGTGATGCTGCCGGTCTCTGGCACAGGTCCACGGTATACCTGACCTGTCTCAGCCACCTGCAAAAGAAGCATGCGCATGTGTGTTATCACTGAATTTTGCCCTCCAAGGCTATGCGTTGCATTGCTAACGCATAAGCTGGAAGACAGCTTCGGCATTGAAGGTAGAACCCATTCCCTTTTATATGAAGTGGGCTTTAATCGCCCATTCACGTAGTCAACCTTCGCATCATCTCACTCGTAAATATCCGCTGCCTAAGTTGCAAGATTCAGACCATGCAAACCCGCCTGGGTTGCGACTTAACGTTACACTGCTGACTATCAAATACAATCCTGCAATGCATGCAGATGACTCGCTACGTTAATCGAAAACATTTAGTCATGAAGATGAACAGTTCGACAGGTGAGCAATCCACAAGGCATAACGTATAATGAGGAGGGATGAACTGCTCAAAAACTTACCGCCTGTCCGTTGTCCTGCTCGTAGCTGTACTCGTAGTTTCCGGTGTTGGGATCCTGATCGAACCTCTGGCTGAGAATGCGGATCTCGGGCAGTCCAGACCTCACAAACTGATTAGCGTTGTAGTTTTGCGGAGCAGCCGCAGCCGCAGCCACCAGTGTAGCGAAGACGAACTGGCGAGAAGGCCAGCGCGTTAGCAGTGGCCATTCTTACAATATATGTGAACCAATTTGACAAGAAAAAAGCATCATGCAGTGAACAATCATAGGAACTTTTTCCCTACTTATGAAGAGCTGCTTAATGGCTGCTACCCTTTTTAAGCTACAAAAGCTGCCATTTCGTTGGCTATCAGCATAGGACTGCACAAATATTCTTACATATTTGGAATTCTCGGGACGTTCACAGGAACACGCAGTCAATTATTGAAAAGAACGACTCAGCTGGAAGTCATTGGCTGTGCGTGCTATTGTAGCGGTCATTCAATACCCTAGCCTGTAGACGCATTAAGCATTACGAGCAGCACCTTTGCATGTGACGAGCCCCATGCTTCATTTGCCTGTTTATCTTCTCGTTTGACCGCCCGGTACATGGCCGCTGTTCGGGCCACTACAGTACACACCACTCACCAGCTGCATGGCTCTGTGATGCTCAGATCTGTGGTGCTGGGACGGCTGCAGCAAGCGACTGATGCTGAGAGCTCCAGCTCCGAGGTTTATAAGCGGCGGGAGCGGCGCGGCCGCGCGGGCGGGCTACCCCGCCGTGCCAACCTATCACTGCCCCGCCAGCCGCCGGTGACCTTGTCAGTGCTTATTGCCGCCTAGTTGCCCACCCACGAGATCGTCCGAGCTCCGCAAAGGCCTGCACCTTCGTCCAGGTAGGAGTACCGGTTTGATTACAAATCTTGTCGAGTTCAGAAATTGCCAAAGTCTAAGTTGAAAATTCCACAAACTGAGGCAGAAAACTGTTTTTTTTTTGGACAGACGGTGCCATTCTTTCGTGTTGCAAATTGGTATACATGATGCACAATGTACGTCATGAGATGTACGTTGTACGTCTCTCACCAACGACCACCTACTTTCTTTTTACTGGATTCAAGTGACAGCACCTGTCCCAACAGCTCAGTTTTCTAGAGCCCCTGACTTTCCATTCACCCCCAGTTGCAGGGTGGGTTTGAGTGACTTTCGGGGTTTGCTTTTTGTTGGATAGCCCGTAGGCGGTGGTAGCAGCCGCGCTAAAGGTTCGGCACAGGGACGTAGTAACTGCCTCCTCCCCCCACCCGATACCCATGTTCTTTACTTGAGTGTCGTAGGTGTTTACTTTAGATTTCTTACGATGATGCCGACTGAGTTCCGGCCCCACCACATTAAGAACGTCATGATGACGTCCGTGGTTGGGTGACGTCAGAGGATAGGACGAACCGTCTAAAGAATCTAATGACCAACGAGTCTATCGAATCGAAGTCGAAATAATTAATTCGATAGACTTTGGCCTAGGAGTCGCATTCAGCTTGCAGACATAAAAATCAAGGCTTGGAGACAGACTTTATCTATGAAAAAGTTGAAATTGGGATTTCCCGATGGCGATGCAATACGACTTTGCGTGTGACTTTGTCTTGTTGAATTCCTATCCAGCGTCAGACATGGCAAAGCTTGCATAAAGTTCACGTACTGGTGTAAGACGTAATAGTATCCGCCAGTAGCTGTGTGGAGGTAAAGACTGCATTATTCTCCAGGATGAAACAATTTTATTTAGAAAGGGTTTCATCATGCGTATGTGGATTCATTGACTCATTTTGAGATGCGGGTGGTCTTTGGGTTTTGCAAAATTTTTACAGTATGGGGTTCTCATTACGCCGCATCTGACAGTTTTGGTGTGCGAAAAGAAAATGATCGCCAATGGGAGTCTCAGTAGTTTTATTTTGTTGTTTTTTTGCGTCTATGACCGGCTCGTTAAACCGTACCCGAATGGATCTTGTGATTTTCCAGTATAAGCTTAACTTTCACCCGTACCCTCACATCTCAAACATGTTTTTTATGTACACAACACCAGACGTCAAACATTTACCTTGTGAGCCGGACATACATGCATTACAAGTTAGGTTACCGGATGGACAATGACGTGGTGAGAAAAATGACCAGATTAGAACGCGTTTCAAAGTATTTTGGTTTTGTCATGCTGAAATAACATCAAGGCTAAATTTTTTGCCAACCAATTTCATCTTGCATATTTTAAAACTGACTCTATCTTTGCACACAGCATCAACCAAATATGGCAACGTTCCATAGTCGTTCAGGTCTTTATCTCATTAGTGTCGATGGTGTGCCTGCTGATGTTGACGATGTTGCTGTTGATGTCGATGATGATGTTCCCGCTGCTGTCGTGTGTCACGGCGCTGTTTTTCCAGTCAATGTTGTTATGTGACTTGTCGGTGAAGGCGACGTATAAGTCGTTTGGAGTAGCCGTTTGCTTCGAACTTTGTGTTTTTTTAACATGAGAGGTCATTTCCAGAGGCATTCAACAATATTTTCATGGCACGTCGAGATTCGGAACAGATGAGGCACTCTGTGTGAATTTGAGATGATTTCTATCAGTACTCACCTCAGCGTCATCGGATGAGGACACAATTTATTCTTTAAGCCGAGTGTACCGCTCATGACTATCTCACAATATGTAGGAGATCATGTACTAAAGTGTACTATTGTGCTATTCCAAACTGATCAAACTAAGTAATGCAAGTTATCAATTTTAACCGCCAGAGGCACATCCAGGGCCAGTGAGGGGAGGGGTTGAGTGCTTTACATAGGCTATGCTAAACAAGTTACGTGCTGTAGTCGTATTTGCACGGGCTGCCAAATGCTTCCAAGCAATTAAATGCATGCTAGCAACACATCATAAGATAAAGGTGAACTTCAGCCGTTGTTGCTTACAGTTACACCAGCATGAAGCACAGTCACGTTTTTTTATTATTTTTGCCACTTTCATGATGTACATCACACAGTGGCACGATTTTTGATTCGTTTTCAGGAGTGCAGGAAAATGTTACTGAGCAATACAAGAGGAGAGGCAAGTACTTAAAGTCTTAGATGCCGAGCTTATACCGTTTGTTTGTTCATGTGCTACGACCATCAGCCCTTTCTTCTAGCATGACCTCGCATGCATCAAGGAATGAGCAACAGAAGCGGAGCCAGGAGTCAAACTTGAAGAAAATGTATTGACTTGATACCTTGAGTGGCAAAAAATCGACACTTGCCCACAGTTTACCGACGTTGTGAGAAAAAAACGAATCGTCATCGCTTTTTAGTATGACCGAAATAATAAGGCACAACCTGAGTTTTATCCACTGTCATCCTGCTTAAGTTATTGACGCTGATTAACCCTTGTAACCCCAAAACGATACGCCCGCATCCCACACCATTTGCGGACCTAAATTCCAACGATGTCCTGCCACTTCACAACAGTCAATGTGCTTTGCGCAATGCACTAAATCGCCATTTCGATGTCTTTTATGTATCATGCCATTTAAACCTACCAAACACCCAGCATCACGAAATATATTTCAAATCCATGTTTCCCTTTCTGAGTGCGCTATTGAGGACATGTTTCTAAATTTCGGTGTGCTAAACTAGAGTTCCTCCCTGCCAGCCAGTTGAAGCCCGTCAACAACAGTTGATTTCGGCCGCGCACGAAGCCAAAATCCAGCTCAGGGGAAGACAAATATCACTTTTTTCTAATATCTGTAAGTTTGTATAAGATTGCTCTGAAATCGTCCAGTATATAAGCTTATTTGCTCAGGGACGGTGGGAAAGTCCTCTGTGGTCCTTCTCTTCACGGCGTCCCCGATTTCAACTGGGTTTCATCGTTTTTTTTGGGGGGGAGGGGGTGAATAGTGTTGAAAAGGTGAAGATGTAGTAGTATCGGTGAGTAAAACTTCCTAAAGGTTATAAGCACATGCTCGGTATTTGATCGCCCGTTGCATTTAGCTGGTACCCAGGAAGCAGGACACTTATAATTAGTACTTAGATGCAGGGAATTTGCCATTAAAAGGTATCCACGCGATAAAATGCAAAGTCCAATACAGCAGGTATATGTAGATGATTTTTATATTGCTCACCCGGAAACAGCAATTTCGGTTCGCCTAACACTAGGTTAAGAATTGTATGAACCACATCACTGACGATGGGCATGCTGTTGATATCAATGCCACACTGTCTTTAAGCTCCATTTAACTGCCCTTTTTCCCGTTTGATGTCTCGCAGGTGAAATGATGTTTGTGGTGTAAAAGAAAGGAAACGTGTGTGTGTGTGTGTGTGTGTGTGTGTGTGTGTGTGTGTGTGTGTGTGTGTGTGTGTGTGTGTGTGTGTGTGTGTGTGCGTGCGTGCGTGCGTGCGTGCGTGCGTGCGTGCGTGCGTGCGTGCGTGCGTACGTGCGTGCGTGCGTGCGTGCGTGCGTGTGTGGAGGGATGGCAAACGTTCTTGGCTTCTATCGGAGCTCCATTTTAACATTAAGTTTGACTTACAAGGTCAGTGAGACCAAGCATAGCCATCCCACAATAATTTTCATCATGTGCAATGTCCACCTCCAGCATTATGATGTGGAACTAACTTTGCAGCTGATGGACCCGGGTTGAAACTTCGGGACTCAGAACCAAACTCGAAAGCGGACTGAGTCTCTAACGAGTCGGACGCGGACTCAGACCCATAAGCCGTGAAGAATGACTTCATTTTGCCTCGAACTCGGGGTGGTTAATGTTGCAAAAAAAGAAGTCAGAAATTCGATTAAGACTCAGAGTGTTTGGACTCCACCTCGGACTTGGCCTGAAATCCTTGCACCCAGACGCATGCCTGCAATGTGCTTCGTTGGGAATTATGCAAAGTTGATTATGCACCTTCGATCTCCTGGCTACGCCATTTGTGCACGACCAACAATACAAAATGCTTTTTGGAAGCCGGAGTAAAAATTTACTTCCAAATGATTTGTTCCAAGAAACAGTTCCTATGTTGTAATATATATGCCAAGCCCACGACTGCCATGAAAACATGCCACGACCTGACGTACGTTTATTGATAAAGACTGGCATACATCGGCCAAAGGTATTGCGCGGTACTTATACCAGACATTTAAGCAGAACAAGAACGGTATTTGTAGGCGCACAGAACGACCACACAGATAATGGACGGCTTGTAGGCGTTTCACCGCATAAAGTATCATATCCAGTGAAATCAAAGAACATGAACAGGTACATCAAGTTTGTGTATAGAACTTCCATTATCCCACGTCTTACCAAACCTGAAGTTTGTTGGCGTAGTCGGCATTAAACGCATTCGAATGTAGCGAGCCCCTCCGTGCTGCACTCCACCTACAAACGTTAACTTGGGTTGATGTTACTATCAGAGGATCTGAACAAGCGAAGCTCCTAGACGTATTGCCTCTGCTCTGCCCAGAACAGCTCGGGATGTTCAATCCTCAGCTGCTCGTACTCCGGGATCTGGGCGGGCGCCACCGGCAGGTGGGCGCCCTGCGGCTGGTAGCCTCCCTCGTTGGCCACGTAGCTGACTTGGTAGGTGCTGCCGTCATCGCCCACGAACTGGTAGTTGCCCTGCTGGGTGATGCTGCCGGTCTCTGGCTCAGGTCCAGGGTATACTTGACCTGTCTCGGCCGCCTGCAAAGGAAGCATGCACATGTGTGTTATCACTGAATTCTGCCCTCCAAGGCTATGCGTTGCATTGCTAACGCATAAGCTGGAAGACAGCTGCGGCATTGAAGGTGGAACCCATTCCCTTTTATATGAAGTGAGCTTTAAACGCCCATTCACGTAGTCAACCTTCGTATCATCTCACTCGTAAATATCCGCTGCCTAAGTTGCAAGATTCAGACCATGCAAACCCGCCTGGGTTGCGACTTAACGTTACACTGCTGACTATCAAATACAATCCTGCAATGCATGCAGATGACTCGCTACGTTAATCAAAAACATTTAGTCATGAAGATGAGCAGTTCAACAGGTGAGCAATCCACAAGGCATAACGCATAATGAGGAGGGATGAACTACTCAAAAACTTACCGCCTGTCCGTTGTCCTGCTCGTAGCTGTACTCGTAGTTTCCGGTGTTGGGATCCTGATCGAACCTCTGGCTGAGAATGCGGATCTCAGGCAGTCCAGACCTCACAAACTGATTGGCGTTGTAGTTTTGCGGAGCCGCCGCAGCCGCAGCCACCAGTGTAGCGAAGACGAACTGGCGAGAAGGCCAGCGCGTTAGCAGTGGCCATTCTTACAATATATGTGAACCAATTTGACAAGAAAAAAGCATCATTCAGTGAACAATCATAGGAACTTTATCCCTATTTATGAAGAAATGCTTAATGGCTGCTACCCTTTTTAAGCTACAAAAGCTGCCATTTCGTTGGCTATCAGCATAGGACTGCACAAATATTCTTACGCATTTGGAATTCTCGGGACGTTCACAGGAACACGCAGTCAATTGTTGAAAAGAACGACTCAACTGGAAGTCCTTGGCTGTGCGTGCTATTGTAGCGGTCATTCAATAGCCTGGCCTGTAGACGCATTAAGCATTATGAGCAGCACCTTTGCATGTGACGAGCCCCATGCTTCATTTGCCTGTTTATCTTCTCGTTTGACCGCCGGGTACATGGCCGCTGTTCGGGCGACTACAGCACACACCACTCACCAGCTTCATGGCTCTGTGGTGCTCAGATCTGTGGTGCTGTGACGGCTGCAGCAAGCGAATGATGCTGAGAGCTCCAGCTCCGGGGCTTATAAGCGACGGCAGCGGCGAGGCCGCGCGGGCGGGCTACCCCACCGTGCCAACCTATCACTGCCCCGCCAGCCGACGGTGACCTTGTCGAGATTCGGAACAGATGACTGCCTTTCTTGTCGACATAGGATGAGTTGCTGTGTGGTAGGTGGCGATCCCGGAGTGGTTAGGCTTCATGCGAAATTTTGTTGAAAATTTGAAGCTTTGATTTACTGTCATGAATGTATCCAGAAATGCAGGCTGTGTATACGTATGCGTGTCTACTAAGGTAAATTTGATGTTATGGAGAGAATTAAGGTATTTGATGAACTCTAACAGCACACTATGAGAGTGAGTCCAGACCCCTATAGAATCGTCAAGGTGTCGGGCGTAAGAATCGGGTGTTGAGCTCGCATTCTTAAAAGCAGCTTGTTTCAATTGTGTGCATAAAGATTATTGCAACTGAATGTATTTCTTTGTGCTCCATGGCAATGCCGAATTGCTTTTTATATTGTTCGTTGTCAAATCTGAAGGTGCTTTTGGAGAACCGTGCGTAAGAAGTCCTGTGATTTTTGCGGGTGTGAGACCACAGGTGTCATTGTTATTCCTGTGTTGGCAAATGAGGTCAATGACCGCCGATACCGCATCCACCAGCGGTATGCTACAAGGTAGGATGACAACATCGATATTGAAAACTGTGGTGTTCCGTCGGGTTTGGTCACCGGGGAACTGATGTTTGAGTCTTGTCAGGCATTCCTATGTGTGTGTGTTTTTTTAGACGAGTCGTTATGAAGGTGAGAAGTTTATTTGAGATCTTATCTAAGAACCAAGACGTTTTTTCAGTCGGACCACCGTGAACAGATACAATAGGCAGGAGGGATACTTCTGCTTTACGGTCCTTTGGTAGCCCATAAAAAGCCGGTGTTGTAGAGTTGGTGGGCGGAAGGCCCTCACAAATAAATTATGACGTTTGTTTTTTAGATGTGAACAACTATCTGTTTAGTTTCTACTTCAATCTTTGTTGTTGGGTTCTTGGGCAGCTTTTGGTAGTTATTTTCGCCCGCGGGAGATCGTCAAGATCGTTTACACTGTCCATGGCGGGCACTGAAACGTTCATCTATTTGGAGCCGGGTTTGAGCCCCCAACCCAGGCGGACAAGGCATGATCCAGGTGCAAGACTCCGACCAATAGCACCAATAGCATAAATGGGTTGAGACTTAACCTTATACAGCTGGCCATCAAGTACAACCCTGGCAATGTGTACGGGAGGCTACCTAATTTAAGGCATTTGCTACTTAATGTTCGGCGTTAATCAAAGGCATTTTGTCATGACTTGTCAAATGTTCACGAGATGAGCAATGCCCTCAGCACGGTGTTAAGTGAGCACCGATGGACTCCTGAAAAGCTTACCGCCTGGCCGTTGTCCTGTTCGTAGCCGTACTCGTAGTTTCCAGTGTTTGGATCCTGATCGAACCTCTGGCTGAGAATGCGGATCTCAGGCGGTCCAGACCTCACAAACTGATAAGCATTGTAGTTTTGAGGAGCAGCCGCAGCCACAACCACCAGTGCAGCGAAGACGAATTGGCGAGGAGGCCTGCGGGGTAGCAGTGGCCATTCTTACGATACACGTGCACCAGCTTGACAAGAAAAAAGCTGCATTCAGTGGCTGATACAAAGTGAATTTATCCATACTTATGAACAAATGTTGTAATTGCTTCTTGCATGTTTGAATCCCCTCAAAGCTGCCCTTTTCATCGTCTGTTAACTTTGTATTGTGCAAGTATCTTACACCTTGAGATGTTCTGAAACTTTTCCAGCAACCCGCAGTCCATAAATAGAAAAACCAGCTCATTGGAAGTCCTGGGCTGCGCAAATCAGTAGAGCGATCATGAAATACCAAAATAATGATATATCATATAATAATAATAATACAGCACGTTGATGTATTGAACATTACGCGCAGCATGTTTGCGTGGAACGACCCCCATGCTTCATCTGCCTGTTTATCCTCTCGTTTGGTCGCCCGCTGCATGGCCGCTGTTTGGGCGACTACAGCACACACCACTCACCAGCTTCATGGCTCTGTGGCGCTCAGATCTCTGGTGCTGGGACGGCTGCAGCAAGCGACTGATGCTGAGACTCAAGCTCCTACAGCTCGTAGGTGACTTTATTTGACCTATAGAACGTCATGTTGACCAAAAACATACCAGACTGCTTTGATTTTTGCATTTGAATAAAAGTAAGTCTTACGCTCGACGGAATGTTCCTAACAAGCAAACTGTTGACCAGGGTTATTTTAGGTCGGTCAACTATTCTAATTTTAACGAAAGCCACGAAAGCTGCATAATGCAGTTCGTGTTAGTAATAAACCTAAAATGAGCACCACAAACTATCCCGCAAGCTCCAAAGTAAAAAAGATTGGTTTTGACTTTATCTAATCTTCATAACTGATACTAGGTCAATAAAGTTTCCTGGTTCAGCTGATGCGTTGCTTAAGAAACTATCTCATAGATGCATGGTTTCATCCAGCACTCTGTTGTTGCATCATAGAGAACGGTTCCAATGAAATTGTCTTCCCTGAATGCATGGCGTGCCTTTGACCTCCCGTAGGTCAGCAACCTTATGTGTGGATACTTATATGCTGAATAGTGTTGGGTAGGTGATATAAAACGTAGGAGTATCGGCCAGGAAAACTTTGCAAAGATGATAGGCACGTGCGCACTTTGATTTCAGGGGAATATTTCTCATTTTTATGACATTTTGAATTGAAATAGGCATCTTGAAGATCAATCGGTGCAGTTCACAGCCCAGCCCTTCTTCAGACCCAAATCCCTCTAGTTTCTGAGCTACACGCCCGCGAAGATGGGAGAACTTTTGCGGGGAGAGTATTTCAATGTCACCTTGGCATTCATAACGTCATAATCACGTCACTCAAATGTTGCAATTCCATGACCCATGCGACGATCGGGCTGATAACAGAATTGTCGAGCCATTCATATTTCCTACACTTGAGGTTTAATAATCAGAACTCAGGTGCAGGGATATGGAAATAACCTGTTTTTTATTGCTTGCCTTGAAATTAACATTATGTTTGGGTTAACGTCAGGACAAGGATTTTATAACCCACAATATGTTGGCAGGGAATGCTCTTGATATTAATGCCACCTTGACTTTATGCCTCATTAAACTGACCCTATGTCTTTCCATTTGACGTCCTACCGGTGGAATGATGCGCAGAAAGCAAAAGGGAAGCACCTATGTACGGCAATCGCTGTTTTCAGTTGTAGGAATTGGAGTGGAATGGACGTATGGTAGGAATAACACATTTTCTTGACCACTATGGAGGCCCCATAGTGGCAGAGTTAGAATCAGGCTAAGGTCAGTTGGGCCACATGTATGTCTACTTGTTATAAGCTCTATAAGCTACAATATCCACCGAAGGTTTTGAACGCAGACTCCAAATCATTAGCTGTAAAAATCACTACAGTTGACCGTGGACTCGGGCTGTTTGATGTTGCACGAATAAAGTAAAACACTCGATTCATGCTCCGAACACCAGGACTCGGACTCTGCCTTGAACTAAATGTCTTGTACTATGACCCGTAGTGCAGTGTGCTTCTTCAGAGCAATGGAACTTCCATCATCCTTCCATGTCTGATACCTTTGTGCACATCAAACCTTCACCACGTCAAAACATGGTGTTATTTGCAGGCTGGAACAAAGCACTCACTTTTCGGTGTTCTGCTCAAACAAGCCCTTCCGCTTCAATTTAAAAGTTGGGCCCGTGGCTGCCATGAAAACGCGTCACGCCTTTACGTAAGTGTATTGATAACAACTAGCACGCATCGCACAAAGACATCACACAGTATTCATTCACGGCATTTGAGGAAACACCAAGGGAACCTGTAGGCGTACGATATAACCGCAAAGAAGAGTGCCGCACGAATGTAAGAAAAGGATGTGTATGTGATTTCCATTATCTGATTTCTTAGCAAAGCTTGTGTTTGTTCGCGTAGTCGGCATTAAACGCATTTAAATGTAGCGAGCCCCTCGGTGCCGCACTCCACCTACAAACGTTAACCTGGGTTGATGATGATATTAGAGGGCCTGAACGACTGATGTTCCTAGACGTATTGCTGCTGCTCTGCCCAGAACAGCTCGGGGTGTTCAATCCTCAGCTGTTCGTACTCCGGAATCTGCGCGGGCGCCACCGGCAGGTGGGCGCCCTGTGGCTGGTAGCCTCCCTCGTCGGCCACGTAGCTGACCTGGTAGGTGTTGCCGTCATCGCCCACGAACTGGTAGCTGCCCTGCTGGGTGAGGCTGCCGGTCTCTGGCTGAGGTCCAGGGTACACCTGACCTGTCTCAGCCACCTGCAAAAACAGATTGCACATTATGCCTAATATCAGTGAAGGCTGATCCCTAGAACTATGCGCTGCAAAACCGACGCACAAACGAAAAAGACACTGCCACAATAAAGTTAGAACCAATGGCTTTCCTCATGTGAAATGTGATTTATGCACCGATTATGAAAACCAGTCTTCGTATCCCCGTACCCAGAAGCAGGTACAGCATGAAGTGCAAGACTCAGACCAACCGCATCCGGCTTGGCTGCGACTTATGTTACCCTCCTGACTAACAAGTACATCCCTGGCAATGTCTACGGATGACTCGCTCCCTAATCAAACGCATTTAGTAATAACGCGCCAACAGTTCACCGGACGGGGGATCCAGTGTCATGTGAAATGGGAGTAATAAAATCCTCAAAAACTTACCGCCTGTCCGTTGTCCTGCTCGTAGCTGTACTCGTAACTCCCAGTATTGGGATCCTGGTCGAACCTCTGGCTAAGAATGCGGATCTCGGGCAGTCCAGACCTCACAAGCTCATTAGCGTTGTAGTTTTGCGGAGCAGCCGCAGCCGCAACCACCAGTGTAGCAAAGACGAGCTAGGGAAAGGGCCAGCGCGTTAGTTAGTACAATGGCTACAATATATGTGCACCATTTTGACAAGAAAAGCGTGTGATTCAGGAGTTTAACCAAAGTAAATGCCTCACTACCAATTTAGCAAATACGTAATTGCTTCTGGCAGTTACTTTTAATCCACAAAACTTCCGTCTTTATTGTCTACTAACGCGTGATTGTCCAAACATTTGTTACGCATTTGGAAGTTCCGGAACTTGTCTGAGTATCAAGTCTGTGATTGGCAAGAACATATAACTTGAAACTCCTCGACTGAGCATGTTTCTGTAACAATAATGGAGCTCCCTATCCTGAAGATGCGTTAGCCACTACGGGTATCAGACTGTCTTTGGGCCACTCCAATGCCACGTCTGCCTGTTTATCCTCTCGTTTGGTCGCCCGGTACATGGCCGCTGTTCGGGCGACTACAGCACACACCACTCACCAGCTTCATGGCTCTGTGATGCTCAGATCTGTGGTGCTCGGTCGGCTGCAGCAAGCGACTGATGCTGAGAGCTCCAGCTCCGCGCCTTATAAGCGGCGGTAGCGGCGAGGCTGCGCGGGCGGGCTCCCCTGCCGTGCCGACCTTTCCCTGCCCCGCCAGCCGACGGCGACCTTCACAGCGCTTACTGCCGGCTGATTGCCCACCGCCGAGATCGTACGAGCTCAGTGCACACCTCCCCGCATGCTCCCAGAAACAGGTGCCGATTGGATTATAAAGTTGAGGCATCTAAAAAAATTACGTTGGAAATTGGACGGACATGCATACATAGATTCGGAACTTTTTGGATAGCCCATATCATTCTGTCGTGTCGCATATTGATATCCAGGATGCACCTCGCTCGCAGACGATAATTTTAGTTTTAACATTCGAATAAAGTGAAGGAATGCATTGAGAGGTGTGGCTTGAGTTATTGGTTATGTGTGGTAGTGGTTTTATGCTTTAAAGGTGGATTGAGAATATATGAACAAATGGATTTTTGGACGCATTTTGGCGAGCTTAGGGTGGTCTTTCTTTAGCTGCTTTTACTTCAGGATCTGAACGGGTACCCGCAGCAGGTGGGTGTCTTGCGGTGGTTGGATTTTTGCCGTTCCGACCATCGACATTGGACACGACCTTCTAGAAATCGGCACTTCTCTTCCCAGTGCAGTCAGCGGGTGCAAAAATGGTTAGCGAAGCGCCGTCAGCGTGTAACGGTGTGACTTGCAGCCGCTGTCCGAGCTGTGGCAACCGACGCAGCTATTGTTTGGCGTGATGCGACGTCATACTCGCACACTGAGCAGACACATCAGGGTATGGAAGACAGTAGGCTTACGGTAAGACGGTAATGAGTGCACGACGATTGCTCACGTGGCGTGTGGACGGTCATCAACTGTCGCCCATCCGGTTCCGCATTCCACCGTTAAACGCAAAGAAGCGAGCATGAGTAACCCGACCTCAAAACAGAAGGTCACGGCCCGTCTGCTTCAGATCCCAGCGTAGAGCTACTCTGTGTGAATTTGAGATGATTTCTATCAGTACTCACCTCAGCGTCATCGGATGAGGATACAATTTATTCTTTAAGCCGAGTGTACCGCTCATGACTATCTCACAATATGTAGGAGATCATGTACTGAAGTGTACTATTGTGCTATTCCAAACTGATCAAACTAAGTAATGCAAGTTATCAATTTTAACCGCCAGAGGCACATCCAGGGCCAGTGAGGGGAGGGGTTGAGTGCTTTACATAGGCTATGCTAAACAAGTTACGTGCTGTAGTCGTATTTGCACGGGCTGCCAAATGCCTCCAAGCAATTAAATGCATGCTAGCAACACATCATAAGATAAAGGTGAACTTCAGCCGTTGTTGCTTACAGTTACACCAGCATGAAGCATAGTCACGTTTTTTTATTATTTTTTGCCACTTTCATGATGTACATCACACAGTGGCACAATTTTTGATTCGTTTTCAGGAGTGCACGAAAATGTTACTGAGCAATACAAGAGGAGAGGCAAGTACTTAAAGTCTTAGATGCCGAGCTTATACCGTTTGTTTGTTCATGTGCTACGACCATCAGCCCTTTCTTCTAGCATGACCTCGCATGCATCAAGGAATGAGCAGCAGAAGCGGAGCCAGGAGCCAAACTTGAAGAAAATGTATTGACTTGATACCTTGAGTGGCAAAAAATCGACACTTGCCCACAGTTTACCGACGTTGTGAGAAAAAAACGAATCGTCATCGCTTTTTAGTATGACCGAAATAATAAGGCACAACTTGAGTTTTATCCACTGTCATCCGGCTTAAGTTATTGACGCTGATTAACCCTTGTAACCCCAAAACGATACGCCCGCATCCCAGACCATTTGCGGACCTAAATTCCAACGACGTCCTGCCACTTCACAACAGTCAATGTGCTTTGCGCAATGCACTAAATCGCCATTTCGATGTCTTTTATGTATCATGCCATTTAAACCCACCAAACACCCAGCATCACGAAATATATTTCAAATCCATGTTTCCCTTTCTGAGTGCGCTATTGAGGACATGTTTCTCAATTTTGGTGTGCTAAACTAGAGTTCCTCCCTGCCAGCTAGTTGAAGCCCGTCAACAACAGTTGATTTCGGCCGCGCACGAAGCCAAAATTCAGCTCAGGGGAAGACAAATGTCACTTTTTCTAATGTCTGTAAGTTTGTATAAGATTGCTCTGAAATCGTCCAGTATATAAGCTTACTTGCTCAGGGACGGTGGGAAAGTCCTGTGTGGTCCTTCTCTTCACGGCGTCCCCGATTTCAACTGGGTTTCATCGTTTTTTTTGGGGGGGGAGGGGGTGAATAGTGTTGAAAAGGTGAAGATATAGTAGTATCGGTGAGTAAAACTTCCTAAAGGTTATAAGCACATGCTCGCTATTTGATTGCCCGTTGCATTTAGCTGGTACCCAGGAATCAGGACACTTATAATTAGTACTTAGATGCAGGGAATTTGCCATTAAAAGGTATCCACGCGATAAAATGCAAAGTCCAATACAGCAGGTATATGTAGATGATTTGTGTATTGCTCACCCGGAAACAGCAATTTCGGTTCGCCTAACACTAGGTTAAGAATTGTATGAACCCCATCACTGACGATGGGCATGCTGTTGATATCAATGCCACACTGTCTTTAAGCTCCATTTAACTGCCCTTTTTCCCGTTTGATGTCTCGCAGGTGAAATGATGTTTCTGGTGTAACAGAAAGGAAACGTGTGTGTGTGTGTGTGTGTGTGTGTGTGTGTGTGTGTGTGTGTGTGTGTGTGTGTGTGTGTGTGTGTGTGTGTGTGTGTGTGTGTGTGTGTGTGCGTGTGTGTGTGTGCGTGCGTGCGTGCGTGCGTGCGTGCGTACGTGCGTACGTGCGTGCGTGCGTGTGTGGAGGGATGGCAAACGTTCTTGGCTTCTATCGGAGCTCCATTTTAACATTAAGTTTGACTTACAAGGTCAGTGAGACCAAGCATAGCCATCCCACCATAATTTTCATGTGCAATGTCCACCTCCAGCATTATGATGTGGAACTAACTTTGCAGCTGATGGACCCGGGTTGAAACTTTAGGGCTCAGAACCAAACTCGAAAGCGGACTGAGTCTCTAACGAGTCGGACGCGGACTCAGACCCATAAGCCGTGAAAAATGACTTCATTTTGCCTCGAACTCGGGCTGGTTAATGTTGCAAAAAAAGAAGTCAGAAATTCGATTAAGACTCAGAGTGTCTGGACTTGACCTCGGACTTGGCCTGAAATCCTTGCACCCAGACGCATGCCTGCAATGTGCTTCGTTGGGAATTATGCAAAGTTGATTATGCACCTTCGATCTCCTGGCTACGCCATTTGTGCACGACCCACAATACAAAATGCTTTTTGGAAGCCGGAGTAAAAATTTGCTTCCAAATGATTTGTTCCAAGAACCAGTTCCTATGCTGTAATATATATGCCCAGCCCACGACTGCCATGAAAACATGCCACGACCTGACGTACGTTTATTGATAAAGACTGGCATACATCGGCCAAAGGTATTGCGCGGTACTTATACCAGACATTTAAGCAGAACAAGAACGGTATTTGTAGGCGCACAGAACGACCACACAGATAAGGGACGGCTTGTAGGCGTTTCACCGCATAAAGTATCATATCCAGTGAAATCAAAGAACATGAACAGGTACATCAAGTTTGTGTATAGAACTTCCATTATCCCACGTCTTACCAAACCTGAAGTTTGTTGGCGTAGTCGGCATTAAACGCATTCGAATGTAGCGAGCCCCTCCGTGCTGCACTCCACCTACAAACGTTAACTTGGGTTGATGTTACTATCAGAGGGTCTGAACAAGCGATGATCCTAGGCGTATTGCCTCTGCTCTGCCCAGAACAGCTCGGGGTGTTCAATCCTCAGCTGCTCGTACTCCGGGATCTGGGCGGGCGCCACCGGCAGGTGGGCGCCCTGCGGCTGGTAGCCTCCCTCGTCGGCCACGTAGTTGACTTGGTAGGTGCTGCCGTCATCGCCCACGAACTGGTAGTTGCCCTGCTGGGTGATGCTGCCGGTCTCTGGCACAGGTCCAGGGTACACCTGACCTGTCTCAGCCGCCTGCAAAGAAAGCATGCATATGATAGGTGTTATCACTAGAGGCTGAGACTATGCGCTGCATTACTAAAGCATAAGCTGGAAGACAGCTTCGGCATTGAAGGTAGAACCGATTTCATTTTATGTGAAGTGGGCTTTAATCACCCATTCACATAATTAGCCTTCGCCTCCTCTCCCTCGTAAGCATCGACTGCTTAAATTGCAAGATTCAGACCATCCAAACCATCCGGCTGAACTGCGGCTTAACTGCTGCTGACTGCTGACTATCAAATACAATCCTGCAATGTATGCAGATGACTCGCTACGTTAATCGAAGACATGTGGTCATGAAGATGAACAGTTCACCAGATTAGCAATCCACAAGGCATAACGTACGATGAGGAGGGATGAACTGCTCAAAAACTTACCGCCTGTCCGTTGTCCTGCTCGTAGCTGTACTCGTAGTTTCCAGTGTTGGGATCCTGATCGAACCTCTGGCTGAGAATGCGGATCTCGGGCAGTCCAGATTTCACAAACTGATTAGCGTTGTAGTTTTGCGGAGCAGCCGCAGCCGCAACCACCAGTGTAGCAAAGACGAACTAGGGAGAAGGCCAGCGCGTCAGCTAGGACAAGACTTACAATATATGTGCACCATTTTGAGAAGAAAAAAGAATCATTTCGTGAACAATCATAGGCACTTTATCCCTGCTCATGAGCAAATGCTTCTTGGTTGCTACCCTTTTTAAGCTACAAAAGCCGCCTTTTCGTTGGCTATCAGCATAAGACTGCACAAATACTTTTACACCTTTGGAATTCTTGGAACGTTTCCAGAAGCACTCAGTCAATTATTGAGAAGAACCAATCATTTGGAACTCCTTGGCTGTGCATGTTATTGTCGCGATCATTCAATACCCTAGTCTGTAGATGCATTAAACACTACGTGCAGCATCTTTGCGTGCAACGACCTCCATACTTCATCTGCTTGGCTTGCCTCTCGTTCGGCCGCCCGGTACATGGCCGCTGTTCAGGCGACTACAGCACACACCACTCACCAGCTGCATGGCTCTGTGGTGCTCAGATCTATGGTGCTCGGTCAGCTGCAGCAAGCGACTGATGCCGAGAGCTCCAGCTCCGCGCCTTATAAGCGGCGGTGGCGGCGCGGCCGCGCGTGCGGGCTATCCCGCCGTGCCAACCGCTACCTGCCCCGTCAGCCGACGGTGACCTCGTCAGTAATTATTGCCGGCTAATTGTCCGACCGCGAGATCGTCCGAGCTCCGCGAATGTCTCCGCGCCCCTCGTCTGGGGAGAAGTGCCGATTTCATTACAAATGTTGGCAAGTTCAGAAATTTCCAGAGTTAGTTAAGTTAGAAATTCCACAAACAGGGGTAGAAATGTCTAGGTTTTTTTGGACAGGTGGTTTCATTCTTTCGTGTTGCAAATTGGCATGCATGATGTACATTAGCGTGTGTCATCGAGGGGGTGAATCTCTTGAAGTCAGCTGAGACAAAGTCTTTACGGATTGATGATAAATTGTCCGGAAAATATATTTTAATGGATTAATATTATGCGTATATTTAAACGAATTAGTGATAAACTTTCAGGTCTGTCACACCGCACTACTGTTGATATCCGTGAGATGAGAGCAGTGTTTCTTTGATAGACCAAGAAAACCGTGTCCAATACTAGCGCTACCTATTTTACGCACTGGGATCATTTTCCAACCACCCTCAAAGCTGCCACTTCCACACTACTGACACTTGGTGGACTGAATATAAAGTAGATATTATGAAGAGCACCGGCAAAACACTGGTAAACATCTTTTAAGCTAACTTTTTAGTTATGAACATTGATTTTTGGTAAAACCCAAAGCTATGCAGTTTTGAGAATGCTCCAGCAGACCGTGTTAGGTTCAAGTTTGTTATTGCTAACGCATCATTTGATGTTGATTTGCAACTCATGTGCTTTTTCGTGGGTGATTTGGTTTCATGAGTTTAGTTTTGCTTTTACTGAAGCATTTATTTCGACCAGTTACTTACATAAACATACCTAATGCTCTCCGGTCGCGCATAAAACATTTTGTGGTAAGTCACCCGGCTTTTCTGTCCCACCACCAACTACCGACTACGGGAAAGCCTTGAGCTACATCAGGTGGCTGAGGGAATCGAAGAGGAATCTTACTAATGCCATCTTCAGGACCGCGACGGTAGAAATTATGGTGCTGTGCACCAGCGAAGCGATCCCAGTTCATCATCTAAAATATGTGACAAAATTGATCGAGAAAGTTTGATATCATCCCAACAGAACTATCAGCAAGAAATGGCAAAAAGAAAGATAGTGACACAGCAGCGCCACCACCGCGAAATTCAACAAGCTTCTTGATGTCACGAAATGCGAGTGCAAGCCTCAGTGCAGCTTTCCATGCCCAAATGTCTACACAGTGTATCAGGAGGAGGTTGCCATGAAGGACCAGTACATGCATTGGAAGCTCACCCAGGGGTCATATGAGCGGGATACGATTGCGACTAGGGAGGCTCGCGAGGTGCGGAGGATGGCCAAACAACTCCAGGGGCGTCGTGGCTCGGCCGCCAGTGAGGCGGTGTCTGCTGCTGAGCCTGAGTCGCCTTCCCTGCCAACTGCTGAGCCCGCGCCGCCTGCTGAGCCAGCGCTGGCTGCCAGTGCTGACCCCGAGCCCGCTCAGGGACTAAGTGGTCCCAGCGCTGACGACTCAGCCGAGGGCACGGACTCTTACACGATTTCGTACATGGTAGAAGGTGGCGACGACGCCGATTGTTTGTTCCGGTTGAGACCACTGTCACTGTACATTATAACGCTAACGATCTGACTAGCACAGCTCTGGCGGTTGACAGCTACGGTCGCTCGAACCAGGCCGCTGCTGCTATCATCAATGCCTTTCAACAAGACAGCAGGGACGGACTGGCCACTTGTAATCAAATATCGCAGATCCTAAGAAGATCTGCTGCGTAAGAGAAAGAGCGAGAAAGGAGACGGTTCGTTAAAATTTTGGAGAAACCCACGAGTCAGGTTTCGCATCCTCTACTCCGACAGTCGCGAAGGTAGGAGCTACATGAGCCACACGGAGCCAGACGAATGCCGTCGAAAAACACGTGGTTGTCATCACTGAGCTAGGCAGTCGCTACGTGGCTCATTTTACGTCCGACTTCGGCCGCGCCCTGCACTTGTTCAACGGGCTACACTCAGTGAGCCCGCACTGCGACGGTCACATCAATGTGCTCGGCTGCGATGGCACGGCCGTCAAATCCGAAACAATAGGCGGCGTGTTCCGACTGTTTGAGCTGGTCACCGAATCACCCGTACACAGGTTAATCTGCCAGCTGCATGGCAACGAGCTGAACCTCCGCCATCTGCTGCTGAGCTTGGAAAGCACGACCTGTGTCGGAGAGATCTGGGAGAGGGACGTTGTGGCATTCAAGCCTAGGTTGGTGCACGTGCCAAACCTGCCGGTCGACCTGATTCAGCAGATGAGCACCAAACAGCACCTGCTGTTCCTTTTGGTCTCCTGCGTTCTAAACAGCTTGGTCCCAAACGTGGCAGCCCGGTGGCGAATCGGACCATCGAACCATCTCAGGTAAGTATGAAAACGCATTATCTTCGAATTTATAGCGATGAGTGTTTAAAGTTAGCTGAGTATCTATTGATATGGCATGTCCTTGCTGTTGAGTATTCCCTTATCATCATACCTCGTGCCGTGCGTGGTGCGTCGCATCATTTGCTGGCTGGTTCATGCTTACTAGTATATCTGTTGACATGTATTCCGTCACATTTAAGGACAGTGGATGTCGGCATAATTACATACACCAAAAAAGCGTAATAATTTTTCTATTGCACCACTTGAATGTATTTTTTAATGCTCAGTAACATATTGTTTCAACATATTCCCTCTTGCTTTCAGACGCGGCCGCTCGTTTACTCCTAGTTCACATCTCTACCGAGACCTCCAGAAGCGCTCTCAAGGGCCTCGCCCAGCGCGTGGTCGGTCACTATGCGTCGGTATGGTCCGCCATCCGGCAAAACAGCGACTGCGACTTTGGCTTGCGCAACTTGTTTCGGAGCATCGCGCTGCTCCGCGACCTGCCACAGCACACATAGGCCACGGTGCAGCCAGTCCTCCAGCGCAACGGGTACTGGGTCCGTCCGGAACACCTGCTGCTAGACGTGGTGTGGGATAAGAACCATATTGTCCGCGAACAAGTGGTTCCGATCGTCGCGCCGCTCGTGAGCGGCAAACCAAAGGTCTTCTTCAGCCCAGGGATTTCGCCATCTCAGCTGTAAGCTTCGAGGCCGTGAGAAACACCGAACTGATTCCCTGGCACGGACCAGTCACACAGTCCCCATTGTGAGACCTTAGTGACTGCGAGCTGCGGAACAAAGTGCAGTCACCGCTGGCTGTTTTGCCCCATCTGGTTCACACCAGGAGCGCGACGAAGCGCCGCACTGCCAAGGACGTCTGTGGCTGGAGCTGGAGCTGGAGTTTGTTTCATACACAGTTTATACACAGTTTTTTTTTGCATCACGTGAGTTGTCTCAGCTAAGTGAAAGTCTATAGCAATTCTAACCAGCATGCTCCTACGAGTTCATACTCAACAGCACATAGAGTTTCCGCCAAAAGACAATCAATCGGGCAATGTCTGCACCGAATGTTAGGCCTTATACCGGGACATTCTCGTACGACGGCTTAACGAGCGCTCGGTAGCATCGTTTCTATACGCAAAGATATGTTGTGCCGCTTGCCACCAACGGCTTGGTGTTACCTGCGACAGAGCACGTCGTCCAGCATAGGGTGACTGCAACGCCGGGCATCGGTTTTCGGGGATGTTTCGATCGACTCGCGCCTCACAAATTTAAGTTTTTGGGAAGAACTTTTGCTATGCCGTGTACTTTTGGACTCCTGCGCCAAAGAATTTCTTTGTCTCCGTTGATTTTGTTACCGATGACGCACCCTTATGTACATCTTTCACCGACGACCATCTACTTTCATTTGATTCGAGTCACAGAATCCAGCGATGCCAGTAGTGGCTAGGTTATCGGTTGTACATAGTGGTGACTTTATGCACAAACACTTAACAATAATAGACACTCTGTTTTTTACACCTTTTGGACGGTAAGCTGGCGGTGGTCTCCAACAACAACCAATACATGGCAGTTGAATAGCAACAGCTACAGGTCCCCAGCAAGCATTTCTTGTCTGACGTTTTCTAGTCTTGAAGTGAGCATTGCAGTAAAGCCCGCCCCGACAGCTCAGTTTGCTAGAATCCCTGGCTTCTCATTCACCCACCAGCTGCAGGGTGAGGTGAGTAACTTTCAGGGTTTGCTTTTTGTTTGACTGGAATAGCCTGTAGCCGGTTGTAGCAGCCGCGCTAAAGGCTCAGCACAGGGGCGTAGTAACTGTCTCCCTCCCCGCCCCCCGATACCTATGTTCTTTATTTGAGCGCCATATAAGTTTATTGTTGATTCCTTACGATGCCGACTGCCAAGCAAATTGGATGAAAAAATTCTTACTAAAATGAGCACCACAAACCATGCAATGAAGCAAGCTCTTGAGTAGAAGAAAGGTTCTGACATTATCTGATCTTCATATCTGATCCTAGGTCAATCAAGCTTCCTAGCTCAGATGATGTGTTGCTTAAGAAAATATTTCGTGGATGTATGGTTTCATCCAGCACCCTGTTGTTGCATCACAGAGAACGGTTCCAAAGAAATTGTCTTCCCTGAATGCATGGCGTGCCTTCGACCTGCCGTAGGTCAGCGACCTTATGTTTGGATACTTATTTGCTGAATAGTGTTGGGTAGGTGATATAAGACGTGGGAGTATCGGCCAGGAAAACTTTGTAAATATTATGAGCACGTGCTCGTTTTATTTTATTTGAGGGGAGTATTCCTCATTTCTATGACATGTTGAATTGAAAACCCATCTTGAAGGTTATTCCATGCAGTTCACATCCCTACCCTTCTTCAGATCTAAGTCCGTCTTGTTTCTGAGCTACACGCCCGCGAAGATGGGAAGACTATTGCGGGGAGAGTACTTCAATGTCACCTTGGCATTCATAACGTCATAATCACGTTATTAAAATGTTGCAATTCCATGACCCACGCGATGATCCGGGCCGAGAAAAGAAATGTCGAACCATTCACATTTCCTGTACTTGAGTTTTAATAACCAGAACTCAGGTGCAGGGGATATGGAAATAACCTGTTGTTTTATTGCTCACCTTGAAATTAACATTATGTTTGGGTTAACGTCAGGACAAGGATTTTATGAACCACAATATGTTGCCAGGGCATGCTCTTGACATCAATGCCACCTTGTCTTTACGCCTCATTAAACTGACCCTGTTTTTTTTTCATTTGACGTCCTACCGGTGGAATGATGCGCAGAAAGCAAAAGGGAAGCACCTATGTACGGCAATCACTGTCTTCGGTTGTGGGAATTAGGAGGGGAATGGACGTGTGGAAGGAACGACACATCTTCTTGACAACTATTAGAACCCCCTGGTGGCAGAGTTACAATCAGGCTAAGGTCAGTTAGGCTACAGCTACAATATCCACCAAAGATTTCGAACGCAGACTCCAAACCACTAGCTGTAAAAATAATTGCAGTTGACCGTAGACCCGGGCTATTTAATGATGACCGAATTAAGTAAAAAAAACTCGATTCAAGCCCAGAGCACCAGGACTCGGACTCGGGCTTGAACTAAATGTCATGAACTATGACTCATAATGCAGTGTGCTTATTTAGAACAATGCGGCTTCCATCATACTTCCATATCTGATATATTTGTGCACATCAAGCCTTCAGCACGTCAAAACATGGTGTTATTTGCAGGCTGGGACAAAGCACTCACTTTTCAGTGTTCTGCTCAAACAATAAGCCCTTCCGCTTCAATTTAAAAATCGAGCCCGTGGCTGCCATGAAAACACGTCACGTTTTTACGCAAGTGTATTTATAACAACTAGCACGCATCGCACAAAGACACCACACAGTACTCATTCACGGCATTTGAGGAGACACCAAGGGAACCTGTAGGCGTATAATACAACCGCAAGGAAGAGAGCCGCACGAATGTAAGA
Source organism: Pollicipes pollicipes (assembly GCF_011947565.3). Lineage (NCBI taxonomy): Eukaryota > Metazoa > Arthropoda > Thecostraca > Pollicipedomorpha > Pollicipedidae > Pollicipes > Pollicipes pollicipes. Next base: position 21,004,340 of record NW_023597054.1, on the reverse strand, counting down.
AAAGGATGTGTAGATGACTTTCATCATCTCATTTCTTAGCAAAGCTTGAGTTTGTTCGCGTAGGCGGCATTAAACGCAAGTAAATGTAGCGAGCCCCTCGGTGGTGCTCTCCACCTACAAACGTTAATCTGGGTTGATGACGATATCACAGTGCAGCCCAAACGACTGATATTCCTAAACGTATTGCTGCTGCTCTGCCCAGAACAGCTCGGGGTGTTCAATTCTCAGCTGCTCATACTGCGGAATCTGCGCGGGCGCCACCGGCAGGTGGGCGCCCTGTGGCTGGTGGCCTCCCTCGTCGGCCACGTAGCTGACTTGGTAGGTGTTGCCGTCATCGCCCACAAACTGGTAGCTGCCCTGCTGGGTGAGGCTGCCTGTCTCTGGCTGAGGTCCAGGGTACACCTGACCTGTCTCAGCCGCCTGCAAATGCAGAATGCACACTATGCCTAATATCGGTGAAGGCTGATCCCTAGAACTATGCGCTGCATAACTAACGCACAAACAAAAAAGACACTGCCACAACAAAGTTAGAACCGATGGCCTTTTTCATGTGAAGTGTGATTTATGCACCGATTATAAAAGTGAGTCTTCGTATCCCCACACCCAGAAGTATGGACAGCATGAAGTGCAAGACTCAGACCAACAGCACCCGGCTTGGCTGCGACTTATGTTACGCTCCTGACTAACAAGTACATCCCTGGCAATGTATACGGATGACTCGCTCCCTAATCAAACGCATTTAGTCATAACGTGTCAGCAGTTCACCAGATGAGAAATACAGTGTCATCATGTGAAATGAGTATAATAAAATCCTCAAAAACTTACCGCCTGTCCGTTGTCCTGTTCGTAGCTGTACTCGTAGCTTCCAGTGTCGGGATCCTGATCGAACCTCTGGCTGAGAATGCGGATCTTGGGCAGTCCAGACCTCACAAACTCATTAGCGTTGTAGTTTTGCGGAGCAGACGCAGCCGCAACCACCAGTGTAGCAAAGACGAGCTAGGGAAAAGGCCAGCGCGTTATTTAGGACAATGCCTGCAATATCTGTGCACCATTTTGACAAGAAAACGCGTGATTTAGGAGTTCAACAAAAAAAAAAATATCTGGCTACTAATTAGCAAATACGTAATTGCTTCTGGCAATTCGTTTTAATCCACAGAACTCCTATCTTTATTGTCTACTAACACGTGATTGTCCCAACATTTGTTACGCATTTGGAAGTTCCCGAACTTGCCTGGTTATCCAATCTGTTATTGGAAAAACAGATAACTTGAAAGTCCTCGACTGGGCATGTTTCTGTAACAATGATGGAACTCCCTATCCTGAAGATGCGTTAGCCACTACGGGTATCAGATTGTCATGGGGCCTGCCGAGTGCCACGTCTGCCTGGTAATCCTCTCGTTCGGCCTCCCGGTACACGGCCGCTGTTCGGGCGACTACAGCACACACCACTCACCAGCTGCATGGCTCTGTGGTTCTCAGATCTGTGGTGCTCAGTCGGCTGCAGCAAGCGACTGATGCTGAGAGCTCCAGCTCCAGGCCTTATAAGCGCCGTCAGCGGTGACGTCGCGCGGGCGAGCTATCCCGCCATGCCGACCTTTCCCTGCCCCGACAGCCGATGGCGACCTTCACAGCGCTTGCCGCTGGCTAAATGCCCAGCCGCGAGATCGTCCGAGCTCCGTGCACACCTCCGCGCATGCTCCCAGAAACAGGTGCAGATTAGATTATAAAGTTGAAGAATCTTAAAATTAAATTGGAAATTGAACGGACATGGATACAAATATTCGGACTTTTTTGGATAGTCGATATCATTCTGTCGTGTCGTATATTGATATGCAGGACGCGCCTCACTTACAGACGATAATTTTAGTTCTTATCATTCGGATAAAGTGAAGGGATGTATTGAGAGGTGTGGCTTGAGTTATTGCTTGTATGTGGTGGTGGTTTTATGCTTTTTAGGTGGATTGAAAATACATGAAGAAACTGATTTTTGGACGCATTTTGGTGGGCTTTGGGTGGTCTTTCTTTAGCTGCTTCTACTTCAGGACCTGAACGGGTACCCGCAGCAGGTTGGTGTCTTGCAGCGATTGGATTTTTGTTGGTCCAACCATGGACTTTGGACGCGACCTTCTAGAAATCGGCACCTTTGCTACCAGCGCAGGCAGCGGGTGCAACGATGGCTGGCGAAGCGCCGTCAGCGTGTGTGACTTGCAGCCGCTCTCCGATCTGTGGCAACCGAAGCAGCTGTTGTTTGACGTGATGTGACGTCATAATTGACGTGATGTGACGTCATAATTGACGTGATGTGACGTCATAATTGACGTGATGTGACGTCAAAATTGCAGACTGAGCAGACACATCAGGGTGTGGAGGACAGCAGGCTTTTGGTAAGACGATAATGAGTGGACAACCATTGCTCACGTGGCGTGTGATGGCTCATCAACTGTCGCCTATCCGGTTCCGCATTCCATCGTCAGACACAAAAGCGCGCATGAGTGACTATTTGACAATATGCAGGAGATCTTGCAGTGGAGTGTACTATAGTGTTATTTCAAACTGATCAAACTGAATAATGTATGTAATCAATTTTAACCGCAAGGGGCAGATTCGGAGCCAGCGAGGGGAGGGGCTGATTGCTTTACATAGGCTATGCTAGACAAGTTACGTGCTGTAGTCGTATTTGCACAGGCTGTCAAATGCTTCCAGCAATTAAATGGATGCTAGCAACGCATCATCAGATAGATGTTGAACTTCGGCCGTTGTTACTAACAGCTACAACAACATGAAGCATGGACACGTTTTTATTATTATTTTTTGCCTCTTGCGCGATGTGCATCACACAGTGGCACGATTTCCATTCGTTTTCAGAAGTTCACAGAAATGTTACTCCGCAATACTGGAGGAGTGGCAAGTTCTTAAAGTCTTAGATACCAGGCGTCTGCCATTTTATTGTTCCTGTGCTACCATAATCAATCCTTTATTATAACAGATATTGCATGCATCAAGCAATGAGCAATAGAAAAGGAGTCAGGGGTCAAACTTGAACAAAAGATATTGACTTGATAGCTTAGTGGCAAAAGACCGACACTTGCCTTGAATTTTACCGACGTTGTGAAAAAGAGCAAACAAAGGTCATCACTTTATAGCATGACTAAAAAATAAGCCGCAACGACTTGAGATTTGTCCATCGCCATCATGCCTACGTTATTGACGCTAATTAACCCTTTTAACCCTAAAACGGTACGCCCGCATCCCACACCATTTGCGGACCTAAATTCCAACAATGTCCGGCAACTTCACAACAGTTAATGTGCTTTCCGCAATGCTCTAAATCGCCATTTCGATGTATTTTATGTAACATGTCATTCAAACCCAACAAACATCCAGCATCACTAAACAGATTTAAATTTCACGTTTCCCTTTTTGAGTGCACTATTGAGGACATGTTTTTAAATTTCGGTGTGCCAAACTAGATATCACCCTCCCCCCCTCCCCCCCCCCCCCCCCACCGCTTCCTGCCGCCAGCCAGTTGGAGTCCTTCAACAATGGCAGTTGATTTCGGCCAGGCACGGAGCCAAAATTTAGCTCACGGGAAGACAAATGCCAACTTTCGTAACATCCTGTAAAGTTTTGTAAGATTGCTCTGAAATGTTTCAGTATATAAGCTTATTTGCTCAGGGACCGTGGGAATGTCCTCTGTGGTCGTTCTCTTCACGGCTCCCCGATTTCAGTTGGGTTTCATCGGTTTATTTGGGGCTAAATAGTGTTGAAAAGGTAAAGATGTAGTAGCATCGGTTAGTAAAACTTCCTCAATTTTACAAGCACGTGCTCGTTCTTCGATTGGTCGCCGCCTCTAACTGGTACTCAGAAATCAGAACACATGTAATCAGTACTCCGATGCAGGAGATTTGCTATTCGTTCAAGGGTGTCCATTCGATGAAATGCAATGTCCAATGCAGCACGTACATGTGGATGATTTTTCTATTGCTCACCCGGAAAGCGCAATTTTGGTTCCCTAACGCTATGTTAAGAATTGTATGAACCACATCATTGACGATGGGCACACTCTTGATATCAATGCCGCACTGTCCCAAGCCCCACTCAGCTGCCCTCTTTCCCGTTTGACGTCTTGCAGGTGAAATGATGGGCCGGATTGCGGAAGGGAAGGACAAATGTTCGGTTTTCACTACATTCGGGTGTGGTAGGTATTTTCGGGTGTAATAGAAAGGAGACGTGTGTGTGTGTGTGTATGTGTGTGTGTGTGTGTGTGTGTGTGTGTGTGTGTGTGTGTGTGTGTGTGTGTGTGTGTGTGTGTGCGTGTGTGTGTGTGTGTGTGTGTGTGTGTGTGTGTGTGTGTGTGTGTGTGTGTGTGCGTGCGTGCATGCGTGCGTGCGTGTGTGCGTGTGTGTGTGTATGTGCGTGCGTGCGTGCGTGTGTGCGTGCAGGGATCGCAAATGTTTTTAGCTTCTATCGGAGCTCCATTCTAACAGCAACTTTGCTTAAAACGAGGTCAGTTAGGTCATGTATAGCCATCCCGTTACAATTTTCATCATCTGCAATGTCCACCTCCAGAATTGTGATGTGGAAAACTATCTTTGGAACTGATGGACCCGGGATGAAACCTTAAGACTCAAAACCAAACTAGGAAGCGGACTGAGTCTCTAACGGGTCAGACGCAGACTCAGACTCATAAGTCGTGAAAAATGACTGCATTTTACTTCGGACTCGGCCTGGATAATGTTGCAGAAAGGAGTCAGAAATTCGATTAAAACTCAGAGTGCCTGGGCTTGACCTCGGACTTGGCCCGAAATACTTGCACTCAGACACGTGTCTGCAATGTACTTCGTCAGGAATTATGCAAAGTTGATTATGCATCTTCGATCTCTTGGCTGCGCCATTGGCGCACGACCAACTCTCAACTCGAACCAACTAGAACATGCCATTTGGAAGCTGGAGCAAAAATTGACTTCGAAATGGTTTGTTCCAAGAAACAGTTCCTATGCTGCAATATACATACCGAGCCCACGACTGCTATGAAAACATGCAACAACCTGACGTATGTTTATTGATAAAGACTAGCATACGTCGGCCAAAGTCATTGCGCGGTACTTATACCAGACATTTCAGCAGAACAAGAACGGTATATTCGTAGGCGCACAGCACAAACACACATATAAGGGACAGCTTGTAAGTGTTTCATTCACCGCATGAAATTCCATATCCAGTGAAATCAAAGAACATGAACAGGTACACCAAGGTTGTGTATAGAACTTCCATCATCTCATGTCTTAGCAAACCTGAAGTTTGTTCGCGTAGTCGGCATTAAACGCATTCGAATGTAGCGAGCCTCTCCGTGATGCACTCCACCTACAAACGTTAACCTGGGTTGATGTTACTATCAGAGGGTTTGAACAAGCGATGCTCCTATACGTATTGCCTCTGCTCTGCCCAGAACAGCTCGGGGTGTTCAATCCTCAGCTGCTCGTACTCCGGGATCTGGGCGGGCGCCACCGGCAGGTGGGCGCCCTGCGGCTGGTAGCCTCCCTCGTCGGCCACGTAGTTGACTTGGTAGGTGCTGCCGTCATCGCCCACGAACTGGTAGTTGCCCTGCTGGGTGATGCTGCCGGTCTCTGGCTCAGGTCCAGGGTATACCTGACCTGTCTCAGCCGCCTGCAAAGGAAGCATGCACATGTGTGTTATCACTGAATTCTGACCTCCAAGACTATGCGTTGCATTACTAACGGATAAGCTGGAAGGCAGCTTCGGCACTGAAGGCAGAACCCGTTCCCTTTCATGTGAAGTGGGCTTTAATCGTCCATTCACATAGCCAGCCTTCCTATCCTCTCACTTGTAAGTATCCGCTGCCTAAATTGCAAGATTCAGACCATCCAAACCCGCCTGGGTTGCGACTTAACGTTACACTGCTGACTATCAAATACAATCCTGCAATGTATGCAGATGACTCGCTACGTTAATCGAAGACATTTAGTCATGAGGATGAGCAGTTCACCAGATGAGCAATTCACAGGGCAAAACGTATAATGAGAGGGGATGAACTGCTCAAAAACGTACCGCCTGTCCGTTGTCCTGCTCGTAGCTGTACTCGTAGTTTCCAGTGATGGGGTCCTGATCGAACCTCTGGCTGAGAATGCGGATCTCGGGCAGTCCAGACCTCACAAACTGATTAGCGTTGTAGTCTTGCGGAGCAGCCGTAACCGCAGCCACCAGTGTAGCAAAGACGAACTAGGGAGAAGGTCAGCGCGTCAGCTAGGGCAGTGCTTGCAATATATGTGCACCATTTTGACAAGAAAAAAACATCATTCAGTGAACAATCATGGGAACTTTATCCCTACTTATGAACAAAAGCTCCATGGCTGCTACCCTTTTTAAGCTACAAAAGCTGCCTTTTTGTTGGCTCTCAGCATAAGACAGCACAAATATGATCACACCTTTGGAATTTTCCAAACGTTGCCAGGAACACGCAGTCAGTTATGGAAAAAAACACTCAACTGGAATTCATTGGCTGTGCGTGCTATTGTAGCGGTCATTTAAGACCCTAGCCTGTAGATGCATTAAGCACTACGAGCAGCAGCTTTGCATGGGACGAGCCCCATACCGCATTTGTCTGTTTATCTTCTCGTTCGGTCGCCCGGTACATGGCCGCTGTTCAGGCGACTACAGCATACACCACTCACCAGCTTCATGGCTCTGTGGTGCTCAGATCTGTGGTGCTGGGACGGCTGCAGCAAGCGACTGATGCTGAGAGCTCCAGCTCCGGGCCTTATAAGCGGCGGTAGCGGCGAGGCTGCGCCGGCGGGCTACCCCGCCGTGCCAACCGCTACCTGCCCCGTCAGCCGACGGTGACCTTGTCAGTACTTATTGCCGGCTAACTGGCCCCCGCCAGGTCGTCCGAGCTCAGCGAATGACTCCGCGCCTTCGTCCAGGTAGAAGTGCCGATTGCATTTTGTGGTAGGCCACACCGCTCTTCTGTCCCACCACCAACTGCCGACTACGGGAAAACCTTGAGCTACATCAGGTGGCTGATGGTATCGGAGAGGAATCTTATTAACATCATCTTCAAGACCACGATGGCAGATATCAGGGTGCTGTAGACCTGTGGAGCGATCCCTGTTCACGATCTAAAATGCGTGACAAAATTGATCGAGAAGGGTTGATATCATTCCAACAGAGCGTTCAGAAAGAAATGGAACAAAAAAGAGAGTGACACAGCACAGCCGCCTTCGCAAATTCAATAAGGTTCTTGATGCCGTGAAATGAAAGTGTAAGCCTCAGTGCAGCTTTCCATGCCCGAATGTCTACATGGTGTATCCAGAGGAAGCTGCCATGAAGGACAGTACAGGCATCGGAAGCTTACCCTATGGTCATATGACCGGGGCACGATTGCGACAAGGGAGGCTCGCGAGGTGCGGAGGATGGCCAAACAACTTCAGCGGCGTCGTGGCTCGGCCGCCAGTGAGGCGGTGTCTGCTGCTGAACCTGAGTCGCCTTCCCTGCCAACTGCTGAGCCCGCGCCACCTGCTGAGCCAGCGCTGGCGGCTAGTGCTGACCCCGAGCCCGCTCAGGGACTAAGTGGTTCCAGCGCTGACGACTCAGCCGAGGGCACGGACTCTTACACGATTCCGTACATGGTAGAAGGTGGCGACGACACCGACTGTTTGGTCCGGTTGAGACCACTGTCACTGTACATTATAACGCTAACGATCTGACTAGCACCGCTCTGGCGGTTGACAGCTACGGTGACTCGAACCGGGCCGCTGCTGTTATTATCGACGCCTTTCAACAAGACAGCAGAGACGGGCTGGCTACTTGAAATCAAATACCGTAGATCCTAAGAATATCTGCTGTGTAAGAGACAGAGCGAGAAAGGAGTGAAGAAACCCACAAGTCAGGTTTGACATCCTCTACTCCGACGGCCACGAAGGTAGGAGCTACATGAGCCACACGGAGCCAGACGAATGCCGTCGAAAAACACGTGGTTGTCATCACTGAGCCAGGCAGTCGCTACGTGACTCATATTACGTCCGACTTCGGCCGCGCCCTGCACTTGTTCAACGGGCTACGCTCAGTGAGCCCGCAGTGCGACGGTCACATCAATGTGCTCGGCTGCGATGGCACGGCCGTCAAATCCGAAACAATAGGCGGCGTGTTCCGACTGTTTGAGCTGGCCACCGAATCACCCGTACACAGGTTAATTTGACAGCTGCATGACAACGAGATGAACCTCCTCCATATGCTGCTGAGCTTGGAAGGCGCGGCCTGTGCCGGAGAAATCTGGGGGAGGGACGTTGTGGCATTCAAGCCTAGGTTGGTACACGTGCCAAACCTGCCGGTCGACCCGATTCAGCAGATGAGCACCAAACAGCACCTGCTGTACCTTCTGGCCTCCGGCGTTGCAAACAGCTCGGTCCCAAACGTGGCAGCCCGGTGGCGAATAGGACCATCGAACCATCGCAGGCGAATATGAAAGCCTATTATCTTCGAATTTATAGCAATGAGTGTTTAAAGCTAACCAAGTATCTATTGATATGTCATGTCCTTACTGTTGAGCATTCACTTATTATCATACCGCGCCGTGCGTAGTGCGTCGCATCCTTTGCTGGTTGGTTCATGCTTACTAGTATATCTGTTGACATGTATTCCGTCACATTTAAGGACTGTGGATGTCGATGTAATTATATACACCAAAAAGGCGTAATAATATTTGTATTGCATCACTTAAATGTATTTTTTAATGCTCGGTTAGTAACGTATTGTTCCAATATATTCCCTCCTGTTTTCAGATGGGGCCGCTTGTCTGCTCCTAGCTCACATCTCTATCAAGACCTCCAGAAGCGCTCTTAAGGGCCTCGTCCAGCGCGTGGTCGGTCGCTATGCGTCGGTATGGTTCACCATCCGGCAAAACAGCGGCTGCGACTTTGACCTACTCAACTTGTTTCGGAGCATCGCGCTGCTCCGCGACCTGCGACAGCTCAGATAGGCCACGGTGCAGCCAGTCCTCCAGCGTAACGGGTACTGGGTCCGTCTGGAACAGCTGCTGCTAGACATGGAGTGGGATAAGAACCATATGGTCCGCGAACAAGTGGTTCCGATCGTCGCGCCTCTCGTGAGCAGCAAACCAAAGGTCTTCTTCAGCCCAGGGATTTCGCCATCTCAGCCGTAAACTTCGAGGCCGTGAGGTACACGGACCTGATTCCCTAGCACGGACCAGTCCCACAGTTCCCATTGCGAGACTTCACTTACTGCGAGCTGCGGAACAAAGTGCAGTCACCGCTGGCTGTTTTGCCCCATCTGGTTCACACTAGGAGTGCGACACAGCGCCGCACTGCCAAGGACGTCTGCGGCTGGAGCTGGAGCTTCGGCAATATGTGGAGCCCAGCTGCGACGGTATTTCTGCTACCGTGCGGTCTCTGCCAACACGTGTTTCAGTTTTGCAGTCTGTGAGTAGTTGCTGTTTGGGCTGGTGCATCGAATACACAGGCTCGGCAAGGAGCAAGATGTTCATGGGGTCACCCTACCGCCTCCCCCCCCCCTCCCCCCTCCTCTCTACGTCCGTGGTGCAAGCTGCAGAACTTGCTGTATGTATTAAGTTGTACACCAGACAATATATCTTGATTCATACACAGTTTATACACAGTTTTGTTTGCATCACGTGAGTTGTCTCAGATAAGTGGAAATCTATAGATATTCTAATCAGCATGCTCGTACGAGTTCATACTCAACAGCACATAAAGTTTCCGCCAAAAGACAATCAATCGGGCAATGTCCGCTCCGAATGTTAGACCTCATACCGGGACATTCTCGTACGACGGCTTAACGAGCGCTCGGTAGCATCGTTTCTATACGCAAATATATTTTGTGCCGCTTGCCACCAACGGGTTGGTGTTACCTGCGGGAGAGCACGTCGTTCAGCGTAGGGTGACTGCAACGCCGGGCATCGGTTTTCGGGGATGTTTCGATCGACTCGCGCCTCACAAATTTAAGTTTTTGGGAAGAACTTTTGCTATGCCGTGTACTTTTGGACTCCTGCGCCAAACAGTTTCTTTGTCTCCGTTGCTTTTGTTACTGATGACACACCCTTAGGTACATCTCTCACCGACGACCATCTACATTCTTTTCATTTGATTCGAGTGACAGAATCCAGCGATGTCAGTAGTGGCTGGGGTTATCGGTTGTACATAGTGGTAACTTTATGCACAAACACTTACAAAGAATAGACACTTCGCTATTTTATACTTTTTGGACGGTAAGCTGGCAGTGGTCTCCAGCAAGAACCAATCCCTGGTAGCTAAACAGCAACAGCTACAGGTCCTCAGCAAGCATTTCTTGCCTGACGTTTTCTAGTCTTGAAGTGAGCATTGCAGTAAAGCCCGCCCCGACAGCTCAGTTTGCTAGAACCCCTGACTTCTCATTCACCCACCAGCTGCAGGGTGAGTTGAGTAACTTTCAGGGTTTGCTTTTTGTTTGACTGGAATAGCCTGTAGCCGGTTGTAGCAGACGCGCTAAAGGCTCAGCACGGGGGCGTAGTAACTGTCTCCCTCCCCGCCCCCTGATGCATATGTTCTTTACTTGAGCGCCATAGATGTTTATTGTTGATTCCTTACGATGCCGACTGCCAAGCAAATTTGATAAAAAATTCTTACTAAAATGAGCACCACAATCTATGCAATATAGCAAGCTCTAGAGTAAAAGAAAGGTTCTGACATTATCTGATCTTCATAACTGATCCTAGGTCAATAAAGCTTCCTAGCTCAGATGATGTGATGCTTAAGAAAGTATTTCATAGATGTATGGTTTCATCCAGCACTCTGTCGTTGCATCATAGAGAACGGTTCCAAAGAAATTGCCTTCCATGAATGCATGGCGTGCCTCTGACGTGCCGTAGGTCAGCGACCTTATGTTTGGATACTTATTTGGTGAATAGTGTTGGGTAGGTGATATAATACGTGGGAGTATCGGCCAGGAAAACTTTGTAAACATTATGAGCACGTGCTCGTTCTTTTTTGTTTGAGGGGAGTATTCCTCATTTCTATGACATGTTGAATTGAAAACCCATCTTGAAGGTTATTCCATGCAGTTCACAGCCCTGCCCTTCTTCAGATCTAAGTCCCTCTAGTTTCTGAGCTACACACCCGCGAAGATGGGAAGACTATTGCGGGAGAGTACTTCAATGTCACCTTGGCATTCATAACGTCATAATCACGTTATTAAAATGTTGCAATTCCATGACCCACGCGATGATCCGGGCCGAGAAAAGAAATGTCGAACCATTCACATTTCCTGTACTTGAGTTTTAATAACCAGCACTCAGGTGCAGGGGATATGGAAATAGCCTGCTGTTTTATTGCTCACCTTGAAATTAACATTGTGTTTGGGTTAACGTCAGGACAAGGATTTTATGAACCACAATATGTTGGCAGGGCATGCCCTTGATATCAATGCCACCTTGTCTTAACGCCTCATTAAACTGACCCTGTGTTTTTTCCATTTGACGTCCTACATATAGAATGATGCGCAGAAAGCAAAAGGGAAGCACCTATGTACGGCAATCACTGTCTTCGGTTGTAGGAATTAGGAGGGGAATGGACGTGTGGAAGGAACGACACATCTTCTTGACAACTATTGGGGCCCCATGGTGGCAGAGTTGCAATCAGGCTAAGGTCAGTTAGGCTAACAGCTATAATATCCACCAAAGGTTTCGAACGCAGACTCCAAACCACTAGCTGTAAAAATAACTGCAGTTGACCGTTGACTCGGGCTATTTAATGACGACCAAATAAAGTAAAAAAACTTCATTCAAGCCCAGAACACCAGGACTCGGACTCTGCCTTGAACTAAATGTCATGAACTATGACTCATAATGCAGTGTGCTTATTTAGAACAATGCGGCTTCCATCATACTTCCATATCTGATATATTTGTGCACATCAAGCCTTCAGCACGTCAAAACATGGTGTTATTTGCAGGCTGGGACAAAGCACTCACTTTTCAGTGTTCTGCTCAAACAATAAGCCCTTCCGCTTCAATTTAAAATTCGAGCCCGTGGCTGCCATGACAACACGTCACGTCTTTACGTAAGCGTATTGACAACAACTAGCACGCATCGCACAAGGACATCACACAGTACTCATTCACGGCATTTCAGGAGACACCAAGGGAACCTGTAGGCGTATAATACAACCGCAAGGAAGAGAGACGCACGAATGTAAGAAAAGGATGTGTAGATGACTTTCATCATCTCATTTCTTAGCAAAGCTTTAGTTTGTTCGCGTAGGCAGCATTAAACGCAAGTAAATGTAGCGAGCCCCTCGGTGGTGCGCTCCACCTACAAACGTTAATCTGGGTTGATGACGATATCACAGTGCGGCCTAAACGACTGATCTTCCTAGACGTATTGCTGCTGCTCTGCCCAGAACAGCTCGGGGTGTTCAATCCTCAGCTGTTCGTACTCCGGAATCTGCGCGGGCGCCACCGGCAGGTGGGCGCCCTGCGGCTGGTAGCCTCCTTCGTCGGCCACGTAGCTGACTTGGTAGGTGTTGCCGTCATCGCCCACGAACTGGTAGCTGCCCTGCTGGGTGAGGCTGCCTGTCTCTGGCTGAGGTCCAGGGTACACCTGACCTGTCTCAGCCACCTGCAAAAACAGAATGTACACTATGCCTAATATCGGTGAAGGCTGATCCCTAGAACTATGCGCTGCAAAACCGACGCACAGACAATAAGGACACTGCCACAATAAAGTTAGAACCGATGACCTCTTCATGTGAAGTGTGATTTATGCACCGATCATAAAAGTGAGTCTTCGTATCCCCATACCCAGAAGTTGGACAGCATGAAGTGCAAGACTCAGACCAACCGCACCCGGCTTGGCTGCGACGTATGTTACCCTCCTGACTAACAAGTACATCCCTGGCAATGTATACGGATGACTCGCTCCCTAATCAAGCGCATTTAGTCATAACGTGTCAGCAGTTCACCAGATGAGAAATCCAGTGTCATCATGTGAAATGAGTATACTAAAATCCTCAAAAACCTACCGCTTGTCCGTTGTCCTGTTCGTAGCTGTACTCGTAACTTCCAGTATTGGGATCCTGATCGAACCTCTGGCTGAGAATGCGGATCTCGGGCAGTCCAGACCTCACAAACTCATTAGCGTTGTAGTTTTGCGGCGCAGCAGCAGCCGCAACCACCAGTGTAGCAAAGACGAGCTAGGGAAAAGGCTAGAGCGTTATTTAGTGCAATGCCTGCAATATATGTGCACCATTTTGACAAGAAAACGCGTGATTTAGGAGTTCAACCAAAAGAAATATCTGGCTACTAATTAACAAATACGTAATTGCTTCTGGCAATTCATTTTAATCCACAGAACTCCTATCTTTATTGTCTACTAACACGTGATCGCCCAAACATTTGTTACGCATTTGGAAGTTCCCGAACTGGCCTGGTTATCCAGTCTGTGATTGGAAAGAGCAGATAACTTGAAAGTCCTCGACTGGGCATGTCTCTGTAACATAATGGAGCTCCCTATCCTGAAGATGCGTCAGCCACTACGGGTGTCAGATTGTCATGGGGCCTGCCCAGTGCCACGTCTGCCTGGTAATCCTCGTTCGGCCGCCCGGTACACGGCCGCTGTTTGGTGCAACTACAGCACACACCACTAACCAGCTGCATGGCTCTGTGATGCTCAGATCTGTGGTGCTCGGTCAGCTGCAGCAAGCGACTGATGCTGAGAGCTCCAGATCCGGGCCTTATAAGCCGCGGCAGCGGCGATGCGGCGCGGGCGGGCTCCCCTGCCGTGCCGACCTTTCCCAGCCCGTGAGGTGCCGATTAGGTTATAAATTTGAGGAATCCAGAAAAATTAAGTCGGATATTGGACGGGCATGTATACAAATATTTGGAACTTTTCGGATAGCCGATATTATTCTGTCGTGTCGCACATCGGTACGCAGGATGTACCTCACTTACAGACGATAATTTTATTTTTTAACAATCCAATAAAGTGAGGGAATACGTTGAGAGGCGTGGCTTCAGTAATCGCTTGTATGTGGTAGTGTTTTTGTGCTTTTTAGGAGGATTGAAAATATATGAACAAGCTGATTTGTTGACGCATTTTGGTGAGCATAGGTGGTCTCTCCTTGACTGCTTCTACTTCAGGACCTGAACGGGTACCCGCAGCAGGTGGGTGTCTTGCGGCGGCTGGATTTTTGCCGTTTCAACCATGGACTTTGGACACGACCTTCTTGAAATCGGCACTCCTGTTCGCAGCGCAGGCGGCGGGTGCAACGATGGTTGGCGAAGCGCCGTCAGCGTGTGATGGCGTGACTTGCAGCCGCTCTCCGAGCTGTGGCAACCGACGCAGCTGTTGTTGGTGTGATGTGACGTCACACGTGCACACTGAGCAGACACATCAGGGTATGGAGGACAGCAGGGTTTTGGAAAGACGGTAATGAATGAACGACGATTGTTCAAGTGGCGTGTGATTGCTCATCAGCTGTCGCCTATCCCGTTCCGCATTACACCGTTAAACACAAAGAAGCGTGCAGGAGTAACCCGACCTCAAAACAGGGTCACGGCCTGGGTGCCTCAGATCCGGGCGTAGAGCTACCCTGTGTGAATTTGAAATGATTTCGATCAGTACTAATCTCAGCTCCATCGGAGGACGATCTTTTTTTTTTGTTTAAGCCGAGTGTGCCGCTCATGACTATTTGACGATATGCAGATCTTGTACTGAAGTGTACCATTGTGCTATTCCAACCTGATCAAATTGAGTAATGTAAGTTATCAATTTTAATCGCCAGGGGCAGATCCAGGGCCAGTGAGGGGAGAGGTTGAGTGTTTCGCATACGCTAAACGAGTTGTGCGCTGTAGTCGTATTTGCACAGGATGCCAAATGCTTCCAGTAACTAAATGCATGCTAGCAACACATCATTAGATAAAGGGGAACTTCAGCCGTTGCTCCTTCAGTTACACCAACATAAAGCGTGGTCACGTTTTGTATTATTTTTTGCCACTTGCATGATGTACATCACACAGGGGCACGATTTTTGATTGGTTTTCAGGAGTGCACAAAAATGTTACTCAACAATACAAGGGGAGAGGCAAGTACTTTAAGTTTTAGATACCAAGCTTCTGCCGTTTTATTGTCCCTATGCTACCACAATAACCCTTTATTATAACAGATCTTGCATGCATCAAGCAATGAGCATTAGGAGAAAAGTCAGGGGGTCAAGCTTGAACAAAATATGTTGACTTAGTACCTCGAGTGACAAATAATTGACACTTGCCTTCAATCTTACCGACGTGAAAAAGAACAATCAAAGCTCATCGCTTTTTAGCAAGACTGAAAAAAATAAGACGCACGAACTTGAGGTTTGTCCATTGTCATCATGCTTAAGTTATCGACGCTAATGAACCCTTTTAACCCTAAAACGATGCATCCGCATCCCACACCCCATTTACGGACCTAAATTCCAACAATGTCCTGCCACTTCACAACAGTTAATGTGCTTTGCGCAACGCTCTAATTGGCAGTTTCGATGTCTTTTATGAAACATATCATTCAAACCCATCAAACATCCAGCATCACAAAATATTTTTCACGGTTCCCTTTTTGAGTGCGCTAATGAGAGCATGTTTTTAAATGTCTGTGTGCTATACTAAAGATCCCCCCCCCCCCCCCCGTGGCCGCCAGAACGACAACAGTTGATTTCGGCCGGGCACGAGGCCAAAATTTAGCTCACCGGAGGACAAACGCAAAGTTGTCGCCGACGTACTGTAAATTTGTGTGAGATTGCTCTGAAATCGTCCAGTACATAAGCTTATTTGTTCAGGAACCGTAGAAAATCCTCCGTGGTCCTTGTCTTCACGGCGCCCCTGACCTCAGTTGGGTTTCATCGGGCTTCAGTGGGCTCAATAGTGTTGAAAAGATGAAGATGTAGTAGTATCGGCTAGTAAAACTTGCTCAATCTCACAAGCACGAGCTCGTTCTTGGATTGCCTGTTGGCTCTGACTGGTATTCAGAAATCAGAACACTCATAATCAGTTCTCAGACGCAGGGAATTTGCCATTCGTTAAAAGGTATCCACTCGATGAAACGTGAAGTCTTATACAGCACGTACATGCAGATGATTTTTCTATTGCTCACCCGGAAAGAGCAATTTTGGTTCGCCTAATGCTAGGTTTAGAATTTATGGACCAACATCAACATGAAGCATGGTCACGAAGGTCACCGATTTCAGTTGGGTTTCATCGGTTTGTTTGGGCTGAATAGTGTTGGAAAGGTGAAGATGTAGTAGTAACTGTCAGTGAAACTTCCTAACGGTTATAAGCACGTGCTCGTTCTTCCACCGCCCGTTGTCTCTAGCTAGTACTCAGAAATCAGGACATTTATAATCAGTACTCAGATGCAAGGAATTTGCCGTTCGTTAGAAGGTGTTATTGTATGAACCACATCATGGACGATGGGCATGCTTTTGATATTAATGCCAGACAGTCTTTAAGCAACTTTTAACTGCCCTTTTTCCTGTATGACGTTTTGCAGATGAAATGATGGGCAGAAAGCAGAAGGGAAGGACAAATGTTCGGCCTTCACTATCTTCGGCTGTAGTAGATATTTTCGGGTGTAATAGAGAGGAGGCGTGTGTGGGCGGGGGGGGGGGGATGTGGGTGTGGGTGGATGTGTGCGCGTGCGTGCGTGCGTGTGCATGCGTGCAGGGATCGCAAACGTTTTTGGCTTCTATTGGAGCTCCATTTTAACAGTGAGTTTGACTTAAAACAAGGTCAGCTAGACCAAGCATAGCCATCCCACTATAATTTTCATCATCTGCAATGTCCACCTCCAGCATAATGATGTGGAACTAGCTTTGCCGCTGATGGACCCGGGATGAAACCTTAGGACTCAGAACCAAACTCGGAAGCGGACTGAGTCTCTAACGAGTCGGATGCAGACTTAGACTCGTAAGCCGTGAAAAATTACTGCATTCTTCCTCGGACTCGGACTGGCTAATGCTGCAAAAAAGAGTCAGAAATTCGATTAGGGCTCAGAGCGCCTGGACTTGACGTCGGACTTGGCCTGAAAAACCTGCACTCAGACGCATGTCCGCAATGTGCTTCGTCGGGAATTATGCAAAGTTGATTACACATCTCGATCTCTTGGCTGCGCCATTTGTGTACAACCATGTCTCAATTCGATACGACATGCTATTTGGAAGCCGGAGCAAACATCTCGTTTGAAATGGTTTGTTCCAAGAAACAGTTCTTATGCTGCAATATACATACCGAGCCCACGACTGCCATGAAAACATGCCACGCCATGACGTACGTTTATTGATAAAGACTAGCATACATCGGCCGAAGTTATTGCACGTTGCTTATACCAGACAGTTAAGCAGAATAAGAACGGTGTTTGTAGGCGCACAGCATGACCACGCAGGTAATGGACGGCTTGCAAGCGTTTCACCGCATAAAATATCATACCCAGTGAAATCAAAGAACATGAACAGGTACACCAAGGTTGTGTATAGAACTTCCATCATCTCATGTCGAAGCAAACCTGAAGTTTGTTCGCGTAGTCGGCATTAAACGCATTTGAATGCAACGAGCCCCTCCGTGCTGCACTCCACCTATAAATGTTAACTTGGGTTGATGTTACTATCAGAGGGTCTGAACAAGCGATGATCCTAGGCGTATTGCCTCTGCTCTGCCCAGAACAGCTCGGGGTGTTCAATCCTCAGCTGCTCATACTCCGGGATCTGAGCGGGCGCCACCGGCAGGTGGGCGCCCTGCGGCTGGTAGCCTCCCTCGTCGGCCACGTAGCTGACTTGGTAGGTGTTGCCGTCATCGCCCACGAACTGGTAGTTGCCCTGCTGGGTGATGCTGCCTGTCTCTGGCTCAGGTCCAGGGTACACCTGACCTGTCTCAGCCACCTACAAAGGAAGCACGTATATGATATGTGTTATCACTCAAGGGTGAGACTATGCGCTGCATTACTAACGCATAAGCTGGAAGTCTGCTTCGGCATTGAAGGCAGAACGCATTCCCTTTGCATGTGGAGTGGGCTTTAATCGCCCATTCGCTTAGTCGGCCTTCTTATCCTCTCACTCGTAAGTATCCGCTGCCTAAATTGCAAGATTCAGACCATCCAAACCCGGCTGGGTTGCGACTTAACGTTACACTGCTGACTATCAAATACAATCCTGCAATGTATGCAGATGACTCGCTACGTTAATCGCAGCCATGTGGCCATGAAGATGAACAGTTTGCCAGATTAGTAGTCCACAAGGCATAACGTATAATGAGGAGGAAAAAACTGTTCATAAACTTACCGTCTGTCCGTTGTCCTGCTCGTAGCTGTACTCGTAGTTTCCAGTGTTGGGGTCCTGATCGAACCTCTGGCTGAGAATACGGATCTCGGGCAGCCCAGATTTCACAAACTGATTAGCATTGTAGTTTTGCGGAGCAGCCGCAGCTGCAACCACCAGTGTGGCAAAGACGAACTAGGGAGAAGGCCAGCGCGTCAGCTGGGGCAGTGCATGCGATATATGTGTACCATTTTGACAAGTAAAAAGGATCATTCAGTGAACAATAAAAGGAAATTTATCCCTACTTAGCAGCAAAGGCTTCATGGCTGCTGCCCTTTTTTGCTGCTGCTACAAAAGCTGCCTTCTCATGAGCTATCAGCATAGGACTGCACAACTATTCTTATGCCTTTGGAACTCCGGAACGTTCCCAAGAACACGCAGTCAATTATTGAAAAGAACCACTCAACTGAAAGTCCTTGGCTATGCATGTTATTGTAGCAATTATTCAATGCCCTAGCCTGTAGATGCATTAAACACTACGGGCAGCAGCTTTGCATGGGACGAGCCCCATACCGCATTTGTCTGTTTATCTTCTTGTTCGGCCGCCCGGTACACGGCCGCTGTTCGGACGACTACAGCACACACCACTCACCAGCTGCATGGCTCTGTGGTGCTCAGATCTGTGGTGCGCGGTCGGCTGCAGCAAGCGACTGATGCCGAGATCTCCGGTTCCGGGCCTTATAAGCGGAGGCAGCGGCGAGGCTGCGCCGGCGGGCTACCCCGCCGTGCCAACCTATCACTGCCCCGCCAGCCGACGGTGACCT
>NW_023597054.1:20940205-20980205 GCF_011947565.3 Pollicipes pollicipes | reverse complement strand
CTCACCAGCTGCATGGCTCTGTGGTTCTCAGATCTGTGGTGCTGGGACGGCTGCAGCAAGCGACTGATGCTGAGAGCTCCAGCTCCGGGCCTTATAAGCGGCGGTAGCGGCGCGGCTGCGCCGGCGGGCTACCCCATCGTGCCAACCTATCACTGCCCCGCCAGCCGACGGTGACCTTGTCAGTACTTATTGCCGGCTAACTGGCCCCCGCCAGGTCGTCCGAGCTCCGCGAATGACTCCGCGCCTTCGTCCAGGTAGAAGTCCCGATTACATTTTGTGGTAGGCCACACTGCTCTTCTGTCCCACCACCAACTGCCGACTACGGGAAAACCTTGAGCTACATCAGGTGGCTGAGTGATTCGGAGAGGAATCTTATTAACACCATCTTCAAGACCACGATGGCAGATATCATTGTGCTGTAGACCTGTGGAGCGATCCCTGTTCACGATCTAAAATACGTGACAAAATTGATCGAGAAGGATTGATATCATTCCAACAGAGCATTCAGCAAGTAATGGAACAAAAAAGAGAGTGACACAGCAACGCCGCCTTCGCGAAATTCAACAAGGTTCTTGATGCCGTGAAATGAAAGTGTAAGCCTCAGTGCAGCTTTCCATGCCCGAATGTCTACATGGTGTATCAAGAGGAACATGCCATGAGGGACAGTACAGGCACCGGAAGCTTACCCTGTGGTCATATGACCGGGGCACGATAGCGACAAGGGAGGCTCGCGAGGTGCGGAGGATGGCCTAACAACTTCAGGGGCGTCGTGGCTCGGCCGCCAGTGAGGCGGTGTCTGCTGCCGAACCTGAGTCGCCTTCCCTGCCAGCTGCTGAGCCCGCGCCACCTGCTGAGCCAGCGCTGGCGGCTAGTGCTGACCCCGAGCCCTCTCCGGCACTAAGTGGTTCCAGCGCTGACGACTCAGCCGAGGGCACGGACTCTTACACGATTCCGTACATGGTAGAAGGTGGCGGCGACGCCGATTGTTTTTTCCGGTTGAGACCACTGTCACTGTACATTATAACGCTAACGATCTGACTAGCACCGCTCTGGTGGTTGACAGCTACGGTGACTCGAACCGGGCCGCTGCTGTTATTATCGACGCCTTTCAACAAGACAGCAGAGACGGGCTGGCTACTTGAAATCAAATATCGTAGATCCTAAGAATATCTGCTGTGTAAGAGACAGAGCGAGAAAGGAGTGAAGAAACCCACAAGTAAGGTTTGACATCTTCTACTCCGACGGCCGCGAAGGTAGGAGCTACATGAGCCACACGGAGCCAGACGAATGCCGTCGAAAAACACGTGGTTGTCATCACTGAGCCAGGCAGTCGCTACGTGACTCATTTTACGTCCGACTTCGGCCGCGCCCTGCACTTGTTCAACGGGCTACGCTCAGTGAGCCCGCAGTGCGACGGTCACATCAATGTGCTCGGCTGCGATGGCACGGCCGTCAAATCCGAAACAATAGGCGGCGTGTTCCGACTGTTTGAGCTGGCCACCGAATCACCCGTACACAGGTTAATCTGACAGCTGCATGGCAACGAGCCGAACCTCCTCCACCTGCTGCTGAGCTTGGAAGGCGCGGCCTGTGTCGGAGAGATCTGGGGGAGGGACGTTGTGGCATTCAAGCCTAGGTTGGTAGTGCAGTGCAGTCACCGCTGGCTGTTTTGCCCCATCTGGTTCACACTAGGAGTGCGACGCAGCGCCGCACTGCCAAGGACGTCTGCGGCTGGAGCTGGAGCTGGAGTTTGTTTCATACACAGTTTATACACAGTTTTTTTTTGCATCACGTGAGTTGTCTCAGCTAAGTGAAAGTCTATAGCAATTCTAACCAGCATGCTCCTACGAGTTCATACTCAACAGCACATAGAGTTTCCGCCAAAAGACAATCAATCGGGCAATGTTTCCACCGAATGTTAGGCCTTATACCGGGACATTCTCGTACGACGGCTTAACGAGCGCTCGGTGTCATCGTTTCTATACGCAAATATATTTTATGCCGCTTGCCACCAACGGATTGGTGTTACCTGCGGCAGAGCACGTCGTTCAGCGTAGGGTGACTGCAACGCCGGGCATCGGTTTTCGGGGACATTTTGATCGACTCGCGCCTCACAAATTTAAGTTTTTGGGAAGAACTTTTGCTATGCCGTGTACTTTTGGACTCCTGCGCCAAACAATTTCTTTGTCTCCGCTGCTTTTGTTACTGATGACACACCCTTATGTACATCTTTCACCGACGACCATCTACTTTCATTTGATTCGAGTGGCAGAATCCAGCGATGCCAGTGGTGTCTAGGCTATCGGTTGTACATAGTGGTAACTTTATGCACAAACACTTAACAAGAATAGACACTCTGTTTTTTACACCTTTTGTACGGTAAGCTGGCAGTGGTCTCCAACAACAACCATTACATGGCAATTGAATAGCAACAGCTACAGGTCCTCAGCAAGTATTTCTTGCCTGAAGTTTTCTAGGCTTGAAGTGAGCATTGCGGTAAAGCCCGCCCCAACAGCTCAGTTTGCTAGAACCCCTGACTTCTCATTCACCCACCAGCTGCAGGGTGAGTTGAGTAACTTTCAGGGTTTGCTTTTTGTTTGACTGGAATAGCCTGTAGCTGGTTGTAGCAGCCACGCTTAAGGTTCAGCACAGGGGCGTAGTAACTGTCTCCCTCCCCGCCCCCCGATGCCTATGTCTTTACTTGAGCGCCATAGATGTTTATTTTTGATTCGTTACGATGCCGATTGCCAAGCAAATTGGATGAACATTTTTTTTACTTAAATGAGCACCACAGCCTATGCAATATAGCAAGCTCTAGAGTAAAAAAAAGGTTCTGACATTATCTGATCTTCATAACTGATCCTAGGTCGATAAAGCTTCCTAGCTCAGATGATGTGTTGCTTAAGAAAGTATTTCATAGATGTATGGTTTCATCCAGCACTCTGTCGTTGCATCATAGGGAACGGTTCCAAAGTAATTGTCTTCCCTGAATGCATGGCGTGCCTTTGACCTGCCGTAGGTCAGCCACCTTATGTGTGGATACTTATATGCTGAACAGAAGTAGGTAGGTGATATAAGACGTAGGAGTATCGGCCGGGAAAACTTTGTAAAGATTATTAGCACGTGCTCGTTTTTTTTTATTTGAGGGGAGTATTCCTCATTCCTATGACATGTCGAATTGGAAACCCATCTTGAAGATTATTCCATGCAGTTCACAGCCCTGCCCATCTTCAGATCTAAGTCCCTCTGGTTTCTGAGCTACACACCCACGAAGATGGGAAGACTATTGCGGGGAGAGTATTTCAATGTCACCTTGGCATTCATAACGTCATAATCACGTTACTAGAATGTTGCAATTCCATGACCCATGCGATGATCCGGGCCGAGAAAAGAAATGTCGAGCCATTCACATTTCCTGCACTTGAGTTTTAATAACCAGCACTCAGGTGCAGGGGATATGGAAATAGCCTGTTGTTTTAGTGCTTACCTTGAAATTAACATTGTGTTTGGCTTAACGTCAGGACAAGGATTTTATGAACCACAATATGATATCAATATCTTGATATCAATGCCACCTTGTCTTTACGCCTCATTAAACTGACCCTGTGTTTTTTTCCATTTGACGTCCTACTGATGGAATGATGTGCAGAAAGCAAAAGGGAAGCACCTATGTACGGCAATCACCGTCTTCGGTTGTAGGAATTAGGAGGGGAATGGACGTGTGGAAGGAACGACACATCTTCTTGACAACTATTGGGGCCCCATGGTGGCAGAGTTACAATCAGGCTAAGGTCAGTTAGGCTACAGCTACAATATCCACCAAAGGTTTCGAACGCAGACTTCAAAGCACTAGCTGTAAAGATAACTGCAGTTGACCGTAGACCCGGGCTATTTAATGATGACCGAATAAAGTAAAAAACTCGATTCAAGCCCAGAACACCAGGACTCGGACTCGGCCTTGAACTAAATGTCATGTGCTATGACTCATAATGCAGTGTGCTTATTTAGAACAACGCGGCTTCCATTATCCTTCCTATATCTGATATCTTTGTGCACACCAAACCTTCAGCACGTCAAGCTGGCTGGCAAGCACGTCAAGCAAGCACGTTTGCAGGCTGGAACAAAGCACTCACTTTTCAGTGTTCTGCTCCAACAATAAGCCCTTCCGCTTCAATTTAAAAATCGAGCCCGTGGCTGCCATGACAACACGTCACGCCTTTACGTAAGTGTATTGGTAACAACTAGCACGCATCGCACAAAGACATCACACAGTACTCATTCACGGCATTTCAGGAGACACCAATAGTGTCTGTAGGCGTACAATACAACCGCAAGAAAGAGAGCCGCACGAATGTAAGAAAAGGATGTGTAGATGACTTTCATCATCTCATTTCTTAGCAAAGCTTGAGTTTGTTCGCGTAGGCGGCATTAAACTCAAGTAAATGTAGCGAGCCCCTCGGTGGTGCGCTCCACCTACAAACGTTAATCTGGGTTGATGACGATATCACAGTGCGGCCTAAACGACTGATCTTCCTAGACGTATTGCTGCTGCTCTGCCCAGAACAGCTCGGGGTGTTCAATCCTCAGCTGTTCGTACTCCGGAATCTGCGCGGGCGCCACCGGCAGGTGGGCGCCCTGCGGCTGGTAGCCTCCTTCGTCGGCCACGTAGCTGACTTGGTAGGTGTTGCCGTCATCGCCCACGAACTGGTAGCTGCCCTGCTGGGTGAGGCTGCCTGTCTCTGGCTGAGGTCCAGGGTACACCTGACCTGTCTCAGCCGCCTGCAAAAACAGATTGCACACTATGTCTAATATCGGTGGAGGCTGATCCCTAGAACTATGCGCTGCAAAACCGACGCACAAACGAAAAAGACACTGCCACAATAAAGTTAGAACCGATGGCTTTTTTCATGTGAAGTGTGATTTATGCACCGATCATAAAAGTGAGTCTTCGTATCCCCATACCCAGAAGTATGGACAGCGTGAAGTGCAAGACTCAGACCAACAGCACCCGGCTTGGCTGCGACTTATGTTACCCTCCTGACTAACAAGTACATCGCTGGCAATGTATACGGATGACTCTCTCCCTAATCAAACGTATTTAGTCAGAACGTGTCAACAGTTCACCGGATGAGAAATCCAGTGTCATCATGTGAAATGAGTGAAATAAAATCCTCAAAAACTTACCGCCTGTCCGTTGTCCTGTTCGTAGCTGTACTCGTAGCTTCCAGTGTTGGGATCCTGATCGAACCTCTGGCTGAGAATGCGGATCTCGGGCAGTCCAGACCTCACGAACTCATTAGCGTTGTAGTTTTGCGGCGCAGCAGCAGCCGCAACCACCAGTGTAGCAAAGACGAGCTAGGGAAAAGGCCAGCGCGTTATTTAGGACAATGCCTGCAATATATGTGCACCATGTTGACAAGAAAACGCGTGATTTGGGAGTTCAACCAAAAGAAGTCTCTGGCTACTAATTAGCAAATACGTAATTGCTTCTGGCAATTCGTTTTAATCCACAGAACTCTTATCTTTATTGTCTACTAACACGTGATTGCCCAAACATTTGTTACGCATTTGGAAGTTCCCGAACTTGCCTGGTTATCCAGTCTGTGATTGGAAACAGCAGATAACTTGAAAGTCCTCGACTGGGTATGTTTCTGTAACAATAATGGAGCTCCCTATCCTGGAGATGCGTTAGCCACTGCGGGTATCAGATTGTCATGGGGCCTGCCCAGTGCCACGTCTGCCTGTTAATCCTCGTTCGGTCGCCCCGTGCACGGCCGCTGTTTGGGCGACTACAGCACACACCACTCACCAGCTGCATGGCTCTGTGATGCTCAGATCTGTGGTGCTCGGTCGGCTGCAGCAAGCGACTGATGCTGAGAGCTCCAGATCCGGGCCTTATAAGCCGCGGCAGCGGCGATGCTGCGCGGGCGGGCTCCCCTGCCGTGCCGACCTTTCTCTGCCCCGACAGCCGACGGCGACCTTCACAGCGCTTGCCGCTGGCTAAATGCCTACCCGCGAGATCGTCCCAGCTCCGTGCACGTCTCCGCGCATGCTCCCAGCAAGAGGTGCCGATTAGGTTATACATTTGAGGAATCCAGAAAAACTAAGGTGGAAATTGGACGGGCATGCATACAAATATTCGGAACTTTTCGGATAGCCGATATTATTCTGTCGTGTCGCTTGTTGGTATGCAGGATGCACCTCACTTACAGACGATAATTTTATTTTTTAACATTCCAATAAAGTGAGGGAATACGTTAAGAGGCGTGACTTGAGTTATCGTTTGTATGTGGTAGTGTTTTTGTGCTTTTTAGGAGGATTGAAAATATATGAACAAGGTGATTTTTTGACGCATTTTGTGAGCTTAGGGTGGTCTCTCCTTGACTGCTTCTACTTCAGGACCTGAACGGGTACCCGCAGCAGGTGGGCGTCTTGCGGCGGCTGGATTTTTGCCGTTTCAACCATGGACTTTGGACACGACCTTCTTGAAATCGGCACTCCTGTTCCCAGTGGAGGCGGCGGGTGCAACGATGGTTGGCGAAGCGCCGTCAGCGTGTAACGGTGTGACTTGCAGCCGCTCTCCGAGCTGTGGCAACCGACGCAGCTATTGTTGGTGTGATGTGACGTCACACGTGCACACTGAGCAGACACATCAGGGTATGGAGGGCAGCAGGGTTTTGGAAAGACGGTAATGAATGAACGACGATGATTCAAGTGGCGTGCGATTGCTCATCAGCTGTCGCCTATCCCGTTCCGCATTACACCGTTCAACACATAGAAACGTGGGAGTAGCCCGACCTCAAAACAGAGGGTCACGGCCTGGGTGCCTCAGATCAGGGCGTAGAGCTACCCTGTGTGAATTTGAAATGATTTCGATCAGTACTAATCTCAGCTCCATCGGAGGACGATCTTTTTTTTAAGCCGAGTGTGCCGCTCATGACTATTTGACGATATGCAGATCTTGTACTGAAGTGTACCATTGTGTTATTCCAAACTGATCAAATTGAGTAATGTAAGTTATCAATTTTAACCGCCAGGGGCAGATCCAGGGCCAGTGAGGGGAGAGGATGAGTGTTTTACATATGCTAAACGAGTTGCGTGCTGTAGTCGTATTTGCACAGGATGCCAAATGCTTCCAGTAACTAAATGCATGCTAGCAACACATAATTAGATAAAGGTGAGCTTCAGCCGTTGTTCCTTCAGTTACACCAACATAAAGCGTGGTCACGTTTTGTATTATTTTTTTGCCACTTGCATGATGTACATCACACAGTGGCACGATTTTTGATTGGTTTTCAGGAGTGCACAAAAATGTTACTCAACAATACAAGAGGAGAGGCAAGTACTTTAAGTTTTAGATACCAAGCTTCTGCCGTTTTATTGTTTCTGTGCTACCACAATTAACCCTTTATTATAACAGATCTTGCATGCATCAAGCAATGAGTATTAGAAGAGAAGTCAGGGGGTCAAGCTTGAACAAAATATGTTGACTTAATACCTTGAGTGGCAAAAAACTGACACCTTCAATCTTACCGACGTGAAAAAGAACAATTAAAGCTCATGGCTTTTTAGCATGACTGAAAAAACAAGACGCACCAACTTGAGGTTTGTCCATTGTCATCATGCTTAAGTTATCGACGCTAATGAACCCTTTTAACCCTAAAACGATGCATCCGCATCCCACACCATTTGCGGACCTAAATTCCAACAATGTCCTGCCACTTCACAACAGCTAATGTGCTTTGCGCAACGCTCTAAATGGCAGTTTCGATGTCTTTTATGAAACATATCATTCAAACCCATCAAACATCCAGCATCACAAATTATTTTTCACCTTTCCCTTTTTGAGTGCGCTAATGAGAGCATGTTTTTAACTTAATGCGTGTTAAACTAAAGATCACCTGCCCCCCCGCGGCCGCAAGCCAGTTCGAGTCCTTCAACGACAACAGTTGATTTCGGCCGGGCAGGAGGCCAAAACTTAGCTCATCGGAGGACAAACGCGAAGTTGTTGCCAACATACTGCAAATTTGTGTGAGATTGCTCTGAAATCGTCCAGCACATAAGCTTATTTGTTCAGGGACCGTGGGAAAATCCTCCGTGGTCCTTCCCTTCACGGCGTCCCTGACTTCATTTGGGTTTCATTGGGCTTCAGTGGATTCAATAGTGTTGAAAAGATGAAGATGTAGTAGTATCGGTCAGTAAAACTTCCTCAATCTCATAAGCGCGTGCTCGTTCTAGGATTGCCTGTTGGCTTTGACTGGTACTCAGAAATCAGAAC
Organism: Pollicipes pollicipes; assembly: GCF_011947565.3. Lineage (NCBI taxonomy): Eukaryota > Metazoa > Arthropoda > Thecostraca > Pollicipedomorpha > Pollicipedidae > Pollicipes > Pollicipes pollicipes. The sequence goes on along the minus strand of NW_023597054.1, from coordinate 20,971,927 downwards.
ACTTATAATCAGTTCTCAGACGCAGGGAATTTGCCATTCGTTAAAAGGTATCCACTCGATGAAATGCGAAGTCTTATACAGCACGTACATGCAGATGATTTTTCTGTTGCTCACGCGGAAAGAGCAATTTTGGTTCGCCTAACGCTAGGTTAAGAATTTATGGACTAACATCAACATGAAGCATGGTCACGAAGGTTGCCGATTTCAGTTGGGTTTCATCGGTTTGTTTGGGGCTGAATAGTGTTGGAAAGGTGAAGATGTAGTAGTATCTGTCAGTGAAAATTCCTAACGGTTATAAGCACGTGCTCGTTCTTCCATTGCCCGTTGTCTCTAGCTAGTACTCAGAAATCAGGACACTTATAATCAGTACTCAGATGCAAGGAGTTTGCCATTCGTTAAAAGGTATTTATTCGATCAAATGCAACGAACAATGCAGCAAGTACAGGTAGATGATTTTTATATTGCCCACCCGGAAAAACAGTTTTGGTTCGCCTAACGCTAAGTTAAGAATTGTATGAACTACATCATGGACGATGGGCATGCTCTTGATATTAATGCCAGACTGTCTTTAAGCCACTTTTAACTGCCCTTTTTCCTGTATGACGTTTTGCAGATGAAATGATGGGCAGAAAGCAAAAGGGAAGGACAAATGTTCGGCATTCACTATCTTCGTCTGTAGCAGATATTTCCGGGTGTAATAGAGAGGAGGCGTGTGTGGGGGGGGGGGGGAGGGGGGGGATGTGTGCGCGTGCGTGCGTGCGTGTGTGTGCGTGCAGGGATCGCAAACGTTTTTGGCTTCTACTGGAGCCTTATTTTGACAGTGAGATTGACATAAAACGAGGTCAGTTAGGCCAATTATAGCCAACCCGTTACATTTTTCATCATCTGCAATGCGCCCTCCAACAACATGATGTGGAACTATCTTTAAAACTGATAGACCCGGGATGAAACCATAAGACTCAAAAACAAACTCGGAAGTGGACTGAGTCTCTACCGAGTCGGACGCAGATCAAGACTCGTAAGCCGTGAAAAATGACTGCATTTTGCCTCGAACTCGGACTGGTTAATGTTGCAAAAAGGAGTCAGAAATTCGATTAAGACTCAGAGCGCCTGGACTTGACGTCGGACTTGGCCTGAAAAACCTGCACTCAGACGCATGTCCGCAATGTGCTTCGTCGGGAATTATGCAAAGTTGATTACACATCTCGATCTCTTGGCTGCGCCATTTGTGTACAACCATGTCTCAATTCGATACGACATGCTATTTGGAAGCCGGAGCAAACATCTCGTTTGAAATGGTTTGTTCCAAGAAACAGTTCCTATGCTGCAATATACATACCGAGCCCACGACTGCCATGAAAACATGCCACGCCATGACGTACGTTTATTGATAAAGACTAGCATACATCGGCCGAAGTTATTGCACGTTGCTTATACCAGACAGTTAAGCAGAATAAGAACGGTATTTGTAGGCGCACAGCATAACCACACAGGTAATGGACGGCTTGCAAGCGTTTCACCGCATAAAATATCATATCCAGTGAAATCAAAGAACATGAACAGGTACACCAAGGTTGTGTATAGAACTTCCATCATCTCATGTCTTAGCAAACCTGAAGTTTGTTCGCGTAGTCGGCATTAAACGCATTTGAATGCAACGAGCCCCTCCGTGCTGCACTCCACCTCTAAATGTTAACTTGGGTTGATGTTACTATCAGAGGGTCTGAACAAGCGATGCTCCTAGACGTATTGCTGCTGCTCTGCCCAGAACAGCTCGGGGTGTTCAATCCTCAGCTGCTCGTACTCCGGGATCTGGGCGGGCGCCACCGGCAGGTGGGCGCCCTGCGGCTGGTAGCCTCCCTCGTCGGCCACGTAGCTGACCTGGTAGCTGTTGCCGTCATCGCCCACAAACTGGTAGCTGCCCTGCTGGGTGAGACTGCCGGTCTCTGGCTCAGGTCCAGGGTATACCTGACCTGTCTCAGCCACCTGCAAAGGAAGCATGCATATGATATGTGTTATCACTAAAGGCTGAGACTATGCGCTGCATTACTACCGCATAAGCTGGAAGACAGCTTCGGCATTGAAGGAAGAACGCATTCCCTTTGCATGTGAAGTGGGCTTTAATCGCCCATTCGCTTAGTCGGCCTTCGTATCCTCTCACTCGTAAGAATCCGCTGCCTAAATTGCAAGATTCAGACTATCCAAAACCGCCTTGGTTGCGACTTAACGTTACACTGCTGACTATCAAATACAATCCTGCAATGTGTGCAGATGACTCGTTACGTTAATCGCAGACATGTAGTCATGAAGATGAACAGTTCGCCAGAGTAGTAGTACACAAGGCATAACGCATAATGAGGAGGAATAAACTGTTCATAAACTTACCGCCTGTCCGTTGTCCTGCTCGTAGCTGTACTCGTAGTTTCCAGTGTTGGGGTCCTGATCGAACCTCTGGCTGAGAATACGGATCTCGGGCAGCCCAGATTTCACAAACTGATTAGCATTGTAGTTTTGCGGAGCAGCCGCGGCTGCAACCACCAGTGTAGCAAAGACGAACTAGGGAGAAGGCCAGCGCGTCAGTTGGGGCAGTGCTTGCGATATATGTGCACCATTTTGACAAGAAAAAAGGATCATTTAGTGAACACTCAAAGGAAATTTATCCCTACCTATCAGCAAAGGCTTCATGGCTGCTGCCCTTTTTTGCTGCTGCTACAAAAGCTGCCTTCTCATGAGCTATCAGCATAGGACTGCACAACTATTCTTATGCCTTTGGAACTCCGGAACGTTCCCAAGAACACGCAGTCAATTATTGAAAAGAACCACTCAACTGAAAGTCCTTGGCTATGCATGTTATTGTAGCAATTATTCAATGCCCTAGCCTGTAGATGCATTAAACACTACGAGCAGCAGCTTTGCATGGGACGAGCCCCATACCGCATTTGTCTGTTTATCTTCTCGTTCGGTCGCCCGGTACATGGCCGCTGTTCGGGCGACTACAGCACACACCACTCACCAGCTGCATGGCTCTGTGGTGCTCAGATCTGTGGTGCTGGGACGGCTGCAGCAAGCGACTGATGCCGAGAGCTCCAGCTCCGGGCCTTATAAGCGGCGGCAGCGGCGAGGCCGCGCCGGCGGGCTACCCCACCGTGCCAACCTATCACTGCCCCGCCAGCCGACGGTGACCTTGTCAGTAATTATTGCCGGCTGATTGCCCACCCGCGAGATCGTCCGAGCTTCGCGAATGCCTGTGCCTCCGTTCAGGTCATAGCACCGATTTAATTACAAATTTTGTCAAGTTTGGAAATTTCATAAGTTCAAATTGGACATTCCAGAAACAGGGGCAGAAATATCTGTTTTTTTTAACAAACGTTGTCATTCTTTCGTGTTGCAAATTGGTATGCATGATGCACAATGTACATCATGAGATGTACGCTGTACGTCTCTCACCGACGACCATCTACTTTCTTTTTATTCGATTCAAGTGACGGAGCCCGTCCCAACAGCTCATTTTTCTAGATCGCCTGAGTTTTCATTCACCCACCAGTTGCAGGGTGAGTTTAAGTGGCTTTCGGGGCTTGCTTTTTGTGGGATAGCCTGTGGACGGTGGTAGCAGCCGCGCTAGAAACTAGAAATTCGGCACAGGGACGTAGTAACTGCTAGCCCCCCCCCCCCCCCCCATCCCCCGATGCCCATGTTCTTTACTTGAGCGCCATAGTGTTTACTTTTGATTGCTTACCATAGTGCTGACTGAGTTCCGGCCCCACCACATAAAGAAAGTTATGATGACGTCCGTGGTTGGGCAATGTCAGAAGATAGGACGAACTGTCTAAAGAATTTAATGACCAACGAATCTAATGAATCTAGCTCGAAATAATAAATTCGATAGACCTTGGTTTCGTTATCGTATTCAGCTTGAAGACATCAAAATCAAGGCTCGGAGACAGACTTCATCTATGAAAAAGTTAAAATTGGGATTTCCCGACGTCGATGCGATACGATTTTGCAGGTGCCTTTGTCTTGTTGAATTCCTATCGAGCGTCAGACATGTCAAAGCATGCATGGAGTTCACATAGAAGTATAAGACGTGGTAATATCCGCCACTAGCCGTGTAGAGGTAACGACTGCATTTTTCTCCAGGATGAGATTTTTCTATTAAGAAAGGGTTTTATCATGAGTATGTGGATTCATTGACTCATTTTGCGATGCGGGTGGTGTTTGGTTTTTGCAAAATTCTTACAGTATGGGGTTCTCATCACGCCGCATCTGATAGTTTTGGTGTGCAAAAAGAAAATAGTCGTTAATGGGAGTCTCAGGAGTTTTATTTTGTTTCTTTGTTTTTGTGCCTATGGCCTGCTCGTTAAACCGTAGCTGAAGGGGTCTTTTGATTTCCCAGCATAAGGTAAACTTTCACACGCACCCTCAAATCTCAAACAGGTTTTTTATATACACAACACCAGATGTCAAGCATTTGCCTTGTAAACCAGGCATACACGCATTGCAAGTTCGGGTGCCGGATGGACAATGACGTGGTGAGAAAGCCGACTGGATTAGATTGTGTTTCAAAGTATTTTGGTTTTGTCATGCTGAAATAACATTAAGGCTAAATTTTTGGCAACTTATTTTATCTTGCACGTTTTAAAACTGACTCTATCTTTGCACACAGCTTTACCCAAGTATGATAACGTATCATAGTCGTTCAGGTCTTTGTCTCATTAGTGTCGATGGTGTGCCTGCTTATGTTGACGATGTTGCTGTTGATGTTGATGATGATGTTCCTGCTGCTGTCGTTTGTTATGGCGTTGTTTTTCCAGTCGATGTTGTTATGTGACTTGTCGGTGAAGGCGACGTCTAAGTTGTTTGGAGTAGCCGCTCGCTTGGAACAGGTTTTGTTTTTTCACATTAGAGGCCATTTGAAGAGGCATTCAAAAATGTTTTCATGGCACGTCGAAGTCCTGAATGGATGACTGGCTAATTTCTGGAACTATGCGCTGCATAACGTATGAGCTTGACAACATCGGCAGTAAAGTTATGACTTGGTGAAAACAAATGCATGGCCTGCCTTTGGCCTGCCGTAGGTCAGCCACCTTATGTGTGGATACTTATATGCTGAACAGTAGTAGGTAGATGATGTAAGACGTAGGAGTATCGGCCAGAAAAACTTTGTTAAGATTATGGGCACGCGCTCGTAATCTGATTCGAGGGGAGTTTTCCTCATTTCTATGACATTCTGAATCGAAATAGGCATCTTGAAGATCATTCGATGCAGTTCACAGCCCAGCCCTTCTTCAGAGCTAAATCCCTCTAGTTTCTGAGCTACACGCCCGCGAAGATGGGAAGACTATTGCGGGGAGAGTATTTCAATGTCACCTTGGCATTCATAACGTCATAATCACGTCACCCAAATGTTGCAATTCCATGACCCATGTGATGATCCGGGCCGAGAAAAGAATTGTCGAGCCCTTCACATTCGTGCACTTAAGTTTTGATAACCAGAACTCAGGTGCAGGAAATTTGGAAATAGCCTGTTGTTTCATTGCTTACCTTGAAATTAACGTTGTGTTTGGGTCAGCGCTTTACGCTTTATTAAACTGACCCTGTGTTTTTCCATTTGACGTCCTACCGGTGGAATAACGCGCAGAAAGCAAAAGGGAAGCACCTATGTACGGCAATCGCTGTCTTCAGGTGTAGAAATTAGGAGGGGAATGGACGTGTGGTAGGAATGACACATCTGCTTGACTACTATGGGAACCCCATGATGGTAGAGTTAACATCAGGCTAAGGCCAGTTAGGCTACATGCATGTCTACTCGTTACAAGCTCCATAAGCTACAATATCCACCAAAGTTTTCGAACGCAGACTCCAAGCCATTGGCTGTAAAAATAACTGCAGTTGACCGTAGACTGTTTAATGCACCCTTTTTGTTTAATGTTGACCGAACAAAGTAAAACACTCGATTCAAGCTCCGAACACCAGGACCCGAACTCGGCCTTGAGCTAAATGTCTTGTACTATGACCCATAGTGCAGTGTGCTTATTCAGAACAATGGAACTTCCATCATCCTTCCATGTCTGATGCCTTGGTGCACATCAAACCTTCAGCACGTCAAAACATGATGTTATTTGCAGACTGGATCAAAGCACTCACTTTTCAGTGCTCTGCTCCAACAACAAGTCCTTCTGCTTCAATTAAAAAATCGAGCTCATGGCTGCTATGAAACACGTCACACCTTTACGTAAGTGTATTGATAACAACTAGCATGCATCGCACAAAGACATCACACAGTATTCATTCACGGCATTTGAGGGGACACCAAGGAAACCTGTAGGCGTATAATACAATCGCAAGGAAGAGAGTCACACGAATGTAAGAAAAGGATGTGTATGTGACTTCCATCATCTCACTTTTTAACAAAGCTTGAGTTTGTTCGCGTAGTGGGTATTAAACGCATTAAAATGTAGCGAGCTCCTCGGTGCTACACTCCACCTACAAACGTTAACCTGGGTTGATGATGATATCAGATGGCCTGAACGACTGATATTCCTAGACGCATTGCTGCTGCTCTGCCCAGAACAGCCCGGGGTGTTCAATCCTCAGCTGTTCGTACTCCGGGATCTGCGCGGACGCCACCGGCAGGTGGGCACCCTGCGGCTGGTAGCCTCCCTCGTTGGCCACGTAGCTGACTTGGTAGGTGCTGCCGTCATCTCCCACAAACTGGTAGTTGCCCTGCTGGGTGAGGCTGCCGGTCTCTGGCTCAGGTCCAGGGTATACCTGACCTGTCTCAGCCACCTGCAAAAACAGATTGTGCATTATGCCCAATATCAGTGAAGGCTGATGAAGTGATGAATGATGAAGGACGCTGCCACAATAAAGTTAGAACCGATGGCCTCTTTCATGTGAAGTGTGGTTTATTCACCGACTCTGAAAGACAGTCTTCGTATCCTCTTACCCAGAAGTATGGACAGCATGAAGTGCAAGACTCAAACCAACCGCACCCGGCTTGGCTGTGACTTACGTTACCCTCCTGACTAACAAGTACATCCCCGGCAATGTACAGTGTACGGCAGTGTATGGATGCTCCCTCACTAATCAAACGTATTTAGTCATTCGGTGTCAACGGCTCACGAGATGAGGAATTCAGTGTCATCATGTGAAATGGATATGAATAAAATCCTCAAAAACTTACCGCCTGCCCGTTGTCTTGCTCGTAGCTGTACTCGTAGCTTCCAGTATTGGGATCCTAACCGAACCTCTGGCTAAGAATGCGGATCTCGGGCAGTCCAGACCTCACAAACTCATTAGCGTTGTAGTTTTGCGGAACAGTCGCAGCCGCAACCACCAGTGTAGCAAAGACGAGCTAGGGAAAAAGCCAGCGCGTTGGTTAGGACAATGCCTTCGATATACGTGCACTAGTTTGACAATAAAAACGTGTCATTCAGGAGTCCAACCAAAGTAAATCTCTCCCTACCAATTGGCAAATGCGTAATTGTTTCTGGCAATTAGTATTCATCTACAAAGCTCCTTTCTTCCTTGTCTACCGACACATGATTGTCCAAACATTTGCTACGCATTTTAAAGTTCCCGAACTTGCTTGAGTGTCTAGTCAGTGATTGTAAAGAACAGATAACTTGGAAGTCCTCGACTGGACATGTTTCTGTAACAGTGATGGAATTCCCTATGCTGAAGATGCGTTAGCCACTACGGGTATCAGATTGTCATGGGGCCTGCCCAGTGCCACGTCTGCCTGGTAATCCTCTCGTTCGGCCTCCCGGTACATGGCCGCTGTTTGGTGCAAGTACAGCACACACCATTCATCAGCTGCATGGCTCTGTGGTCCTCAGATCTGTTGTGCTGGGACGGCTGCAGCAAGCGACTGATGCTGAGAGCTCCAGATCCGGGCCTTATAAGCGGCGGTAGCGGCGAGGCCGCGCGGGCGAGCTCCCCTGCCGTCAGCGGTGACGTCGCGCGGGCGAGCTCCCCTGCCGTCAGCGGTGACGTCGCGCGGGCGAGCTACCCCACCATGCCGACCATTCCCTGCCCCGACAGCCGACGGCGACCTTCACAGCTCTTGCCGCTGGCTAAATGCCCACCCGCGAGATCGTCTGGGCTCCGTGCACACCTCCGCGCATGCTCCCAGAAACAGGTGCAGATTAGATTATAAATTTGAAAAATCTTAAAATCAAATTGGAAATTGAACGGACGTGGATACAAATATCCGGACTTTTCTGGATGGTCGATATCATTCTGTCGTGTCGTATATTGATATGCAGGATGCGCCTCACTTGCAGACGATAATTTTATTTCTTATCATTCGGATAATGTGAAGGAATGTATTGAGAGGTGTGGCTTGAGTTATTGCTTGTGTGTGGTGGTGGTTTTATGTTTTTTAGGTGGATTGAAAATATATGAAGAAACTGATTTTTGGACGCATTTTGGTGGGCTTTGGGCGGTCTTTCTTGAGCTGCTTCTACTTCAGGACCTGAACGGGTACCCGCAGTAGGTTGGTGTCTTGCAGCGATTGGATTTTTGTTGGTCCAACCATGGACTTTGGACGCGACCTTCTAGAAATCGGCACCTCTACTACCTGCGCAGGCAGCGGGTGCAACGATGGCTGGCGAAGCGCCGTCAGCGTGTGTGACTTGCAGCCGCTCTCCGAGCTGTGGCAACCGAAGCAGCTGTTGTTTGACGTGATGTGACGTTATAATTGCAGACTGAGCAGACACATCAGGGTGTGGAGGACAGCAGGCTTTTGGCAAGACGATAATGAGTGGACAACCATTGCTCACGTGGCGTGTGATGGCTCATCAACTGTCGCCTATCCGGTTCCGCATTCCATCGTCAGACACAAAAGCGCGCATGAGTGACTATTTGACAATATGCAGGAGATCTTGCGGTGGAGTGTACTATAGTGTTATTTCAAACTGACCAAACTGAATAATGTAAGTAATCAATTTTAACCGCAGGGGGCAGATCCGGGGCCAGTGAGGGGAGGGGCTGATTGCTTTACATAAGCTATGCTAAACAAGTTACGTGCTGTAGTCGTATTTGCACAGGCTGTCAAATGCTTCCAGCAATTAAATGGATGCTAGCAACGCATCATTAGATAGAGGTTGAATTTCGGCCGTTGTTACTAATAGCTACACCAACATGAAGCATGGTCACGTTTTTATTATTATTTTTTGTCGCTTGCGTGATGTACATCACGCAGTGGCACGATTTCCATTCGTTTTCAAAAGTTCACAGAAATGTTACTCCGCAATACTGGAGCAGAGGCAAGTACTTAAAGTCTTAGATACCAAGCGTCCGCCATTTTATTGTTCCTATGCTACCACAATCAATCCTTTATTATAACAGATCCTGCATGCATCAAGCAATGAGCAATAGAAAAGGAGTCAGGGGTCAAACGTGAACAAAATATATTGACTTGATACCTTAGTGGCAAAAGACCGACACTTGCCTTGAATTTTACCGACGTTGTGAAAAAGAGCAAACAAAGGTCATCACTTTTTAGCATGACTAAAAAATAAGACGCAACAACTTGAGATTTGTCCATTGTCATCATGCCTAAGTTCTTGACGCTGATTAACCCTTTTAACCCTAAAACGGTGCGCCCGCATCCCACACCATTTGCGGATCTAAATTCCAACAACGTTCGGCCACTTCACAACAGTTAATGTGCTTTCCGCAATGCTCTAAATCGCCATTTCGATGTATTTTATGTAACATGTCATACAAACCCAACAAACATCCAGCATCACGGAATACATTTAAATTCAGCGTTTCCCTTTCGACGTGCGTTATTGAGGACATGTTTTTAAATTTCGGTGTGCCGAACTAGAGTTCACCCCCCCCCCCTCCTTCCTGCCGCCAGCCAGTTGGAGTTCTTCAACAATGGCAGTTGATTTCGGCCAGGCACGGAGCCAAAATTTAGCTCACGGGAAGACAAATGCCAACTTTTGTAACATCCTGTAAATTTGTGCAAGATTGCTCTGAAATGTTTCAGTATATAAGCTTATTTGCTCAGGGACCGTGGGAATGTCCTCTGTGGCCGTTCTCTTCACGGCTCCCGATTTCAGTTGGATTTCATCGGTTTGTATGGGGCTAAATAGTGTTGAAAAGGTAAAGATGCAGTAGTATCGGTTAGTAAAACTTCCTCAATTTTACAAGCACGTGCTCGTTCTTCGATTGGTCGTCGCCTCTAACTGGTACTCAGAAATCATAACACATGTAATCAGTACTCCGATTCAGGGAATTTGTTATTCGTTAAAGGGTATCCATTCGATGAAATCCAATGTCCAATGCAGCACGTACATGTGGATGATTTTTCTATTGCTCACCCGGAAAGCGCGATTTTGGTTCCCCTAACGCTATGTTAAGAATTGTATGAACCACATCATTGACGATGGGCACACTCTTGATATCAATGCCGCACTGTCCCAAGCCCCATTCAACTGCCCTCTTTCCGGTTTGACGTCTTGCAGGTGAAATGATGGGCCGGATTGTGGAAGGGAAGGACAAATGTTTGGTCTTCACTACATTCGGGTGTGGTAGGTATTTTCGGGTGTAATAAAAAGGAGACGTGTGTGTGTGTGTGTGTGTGTGTGTGTGTGTGTGTGTGTGTGTGTGTGTGTGTGTGTGTGTGTGTGTGTGTGTGTGTGTGTGCGTGTGTGTGTGTGTGTGTGTGGGTGTGTGGGTGGGTGTGTGTGTGCATGTGTGTGTGTGTGTGTGTGTGTGTGTGTGTGTGTGTGTGTGTGTGCATGTGTGTGTGTGTGTGTGTGTGTGTGTGTGTGTGTGTGTGTGTGTGTGTGTGTGTGTGTGTGTGTGCGTGTGTGTGTGTGTGTGCGCGAGCGTGCGTGTGTGTGCGTGCAGGGATCGCAAATGTTTTTGGCTTCTATCGAAGCTCCATTCTAACAGCGAGTTTGCTTAAAACGAGGTCAGTTAGGTCAAGTATAGCCATCCCGTTACAATTTTCATCATCTGCAATGTCCACCTCCAGAATTATGATGTAGAAAACTATCTTTGGAACTGATGGACCCGGGATGAAACCTTAAGACTCAAAACCAAACTCGGAAGCGGACTGAGTCTCTAACGAGTCAGACGCAGACTCAGACTCATAAGTCGTGAAAAACGACTGCATTTTACTTCGGACTCGGCCCAGATAATGTTGCAGAAAGGAGTCAGAAATTCGATTAAAACTCAGAGTGCCTGGGCTTGACCTCAGACTTGGCCTGAAATACTTGCACTCAGACGCGTGTCTGCAATGTACTTCGTTGGGAATTATGCAAAGTTGATTATGCACCTTCGATCTCTTGGCTGTGCCATTGGCGCACGACCAACTCTCAACTCGAACCAACTAGAACATGCTATTTGGAAGCCGGAGCAAAAATTGACTTGGAAATGGTTTGTTCCAAGAAACAGTTCCTATGCTGCGATATACATACCGAGCCCACGACTGCTATGAAAACATGCAACAACCTGACGAACGTTTATTGATAAAGACTAGCATACGTCGGCCAAAGTTATTGCGCGGTACTTATACCAGACATTTAAGCAGAACAAGAACGGTATATTCGTAGGCGCACAGCACGAACACACATGTAAGGGACGGCTTGTACGAGTTTCATTCGCCGCATGAAATACCATATCCAGTGAAATCAAAGAACATGAACAGGTACACCAAGGTTGTGTATAGAACTTCCATCATCTCATGTCGAAGCAAACCTGAAGTTTGTTCGCGTAGTCGGCATTAAACGCATTTGAATGCAACGAGCCCCTCCGTGCTGCACTCCACCTATAAATGTTAACTTGGGTTGATGTTACTATCAGAGGGTCTGAACAAGCGATGCTCCTAGACGTATTGCTGCTGCTCTGCCCAGAACAGCTCGGGGTGTTCAATCCTCAGCTGCTCGTACTCCGGGATCTGGGCGGGCGCCACCGGCAGGTGGGCGCCCTGTGGCTGGTAGCCTCCCTCGTCGGCCACGTAGCTGACCTGGTAGGTGTTGCCGTCATCGCCCACGAACTGGTAGTTGCCCTGCTGGGTGATGCTGCCGGTCTCTGGCACAGGTCCAGGGTATACCTGACCTGTCTCAGCCGCCTGCAAAGGAAGCATGCACATGTGTGTTATCACTGAGTTCTGACCTCCAAGACTATGCGTTGCATTACTAACCCATAAGCTGGAAGGCAGCTTCGGCACTGAAGGCAGAACCCGTTCCCTTTCATGCGAAGTGGGCTTTAATCATCCATTCACATAGCCAGCCTTCCTATCCTCTCACTTGTAAGTATCCGCTGCCTAAATTGCAAGATTCAGACCATCCAAACCCGCCTGGGTTGCGACTTAACGTTACACTGCTGACTATCAAATACAATCCTGCAATGTATGCAGGTGACTCGCTACGTTAATCGAAGACATTTAGTCATGAAGATGAACAGTTCACCAGATGAGCAATTTACAAGGCAAAACGTATAATGAGAGGGGATGAACTGCTCAAAAACGTACCGCCTGTCCGTTGTCCTGCTCGTAGCTGTGCTCGTAGTTTCCAGTGTTGGGATCCTGATCGAACCTCTGGCTGAGAATGCGGATCTCAGGCAGTCCAGACCTCACAAACTGATTAGCGTTGTAGTCTTGCGGAGCAGCCGCAGCCACAGCCACCAGCGCAGCAAAGACGAACTAGGGAGAAGGTCAGCGCGTCAGCTAGGGCAGTGCTTGCAATATATATGCACCTTTTGACAAGAAAAAAACATCATTCAGTGAACAATCATAGGAACTTTATCCCTACTTATGAACAAAAGCTCCATGGCTGCTACCCTTTTTAAGCTACAAAAGCCGCCTTTTCGTTGGCTATCAGCATAAGACTGCACAAATATTATTACACCTTTGGAATTTTCCAAACGTTGCCAGGAACACGCAGTCAATTATTGAAAAGAACCACTCAACTGGAAGTCATTGGCTGTGCGTGCTATTGTAGCGGTCATTTAATACCCTAGCCTGTAGATGCATTAAACACTACGAGCAGGAGCTTTGCATGGGACGAGCCCCATACCGCATTTGTCTGTTTATCTTCTCGTTCGGCCACCCGGTACATGGCCGCTGTTCGGGCGACTACAGCACACACCACTCACCAGCTGCATGGCTCCGTGGTGCTCAGATCTGTGGTGCTGGGACGGCTGCAGCAAGCGACTGATGCTGAGGGCTCCAGCTCCGAGCCTTATAAGCGGCGGTAGCGGCGCGGCTGCGCCGGCGGGCTACCCCATCGTGCCAACCTATCACTGCCCCGCCAGCCGACGGTGACCTTGTCAGTACTTATTGCCGGCTAACTGGCCACCCGCCAGGTCGTTCGAGCTCCACGAATGACTCCGCGCCTTCGTCCAGGTAGAAGTGCCGGTTGCATTTTGTGGTAGGCCACCCCGCTCTTCTGTCCCACCACCAACTGCCGACTACGGGAAAACCTTGAGCTACATCAGGTGGTTGAGTGAATCGGAGAGGAATCTTATTAACACCATCTTCAAGACCGCGGTGGCAGATATCATTGTGCTGTAGACCTGTGAAGCGATCCCTGTTCACGATCTAAAATACGTGACAAAATTGATCGAGAAGGATTGATATCATTCCAACAAAACGTTCAGCAAGAAATGGAACAAAAAAAAGAGTGTCACAGCAAAGCTGCCTTCGCGAAATTCAATAAGGTTCTTGATGCCGTGAAATGAAAGTGCAAGCCTCAGTGCAGCTTTCCATGCCCGAACGTCTACATAGTGTATCAAGAGGAAGCTGCCACGAAGGACAGTACAGGCACCGGAAGCTTACCCTGTGGTCATATGACCGGGGCACGATTGCGACAAGGGAGGTTCGCGAGGTGCGGAGGATGGCCAAACAACTTCAGGTGCGTCGTGGCTCGGCCGCCAGTGAGGCGGTGTCTGCTGCCGAACCTGAGTCGCCTTCCCTGCCAACTGCTGAGCCCGCGCCACCTGCTGAGCCAGCGCTGGCGGCTAGTGCCGACCCCGAGCCCTCTCCGGGACTAAGTGGTTCCAGCGCTGACGACTCAGCCGAGGGCACGGACTATTACACGATTTCGTACATGGTAGAAGGTGGCGACGACGCCGATTGTTTTTTCCGGTTGAGACCACTGTCACTGTACATTATAACGCTAACGATCTGACTAGCACCGCTCTGGCGGTTGACAGCTACGGTGACTCGAACCGGGCCGCTGCTGTTATTATCGACGCCTTTCAACAAGACAGCAGAGACGGGCTGGCTACTTGAAATCAAATATTGTAGATCCTAAGAATATCTGCTGTGTAAGAGACAGAGCGAGGAAGGAGTGAAGAAACCCACAAGTCAGGTTTAACATCCTCTTCTCCGACGGCCGCGAAGGTAGGAGCCACATGAGCCACACGGAGCCAGACGAATGCCGTCGAGAAACACGTGGTTGTCATCACTGAGCCAGGCAGTCGCTACGTGACTCATTTTACGTCCGACTTCGGCCGCGCCCTGCACTTGTTCAACGGGCTACACTCAGTGAGCCCGCAGTGCGACGGTCACATCAATGTGCTCGGCTGCGATGGCACGGCCGTCAAATCCGAAACAATAGGCGGCGTGTTCCGACTGTTTGAGCTGGCCACCGAATCACCCGTATATAGGTTAATCTGACAGCTGCATGGCAACAAGCTGAACCTCCTCCATCTGCTGCTGAGCTTGGAAGGCGCGGCCTGTGCCGGAGAGATCTGGGGGAGGGACGTTGTGGCATTCAAGCCTAGGTTGGTACACGTGGCAAACCTGCCGGTCGACCTGATTCAGCAGATGAGCACCAAACAGCACCTGCTGTACCTTCTGGCCTCCGGCGTTCCAAACAGCTCGGTCCCAAACGTGGCAGCCCGGTGGCGAATCGGACCATCGAACCATCTCAGGCAAATATGAAAGCCTATTATCTTCGAATTTATAGCAATGAGTGTTTAAAGCTATCCAAGTATCTATTGATATGTCATGTCCTTACTGTTGAGCATTCCCTTATTATCATACCTCGCGCCGTGCGTAGTGCGTCGCATCCTTTGCTGGTTGGTTCATGCTTACTAGTATATCTGTTGACATGTATTCCGTCTCATTTAAGGACTGTGGATGTCGATATAATTATATTCACCGAAAAGGCGTAATAATATTTGTATTGCACCACTTAAATGTATTTTTTAAAGCTCGGTTAGTAACGTATTGTTCCAATATATTCCCTCCTGTTTTCAGATGGGACCGCTTGTCTGCTCCTCACTCACATCTCTATCAAGACCTCCAGAAGCGTTCTCAAGGGCCTCGTCCAGCGCGTGGTCGGTCGCTATGCGTCGGTATGGTTCACCATCCGGCAAAACAGCGACTGCGACTTTGGCCTACGCAACTTGTTTCGGAGCATCGCACTGCTCCGCGACCTGCGACAGCTCAGATAGGCCACGGTGCAGCCAGTCCTCCAGCGTAGCGGGTACTGGGTCCGT
The DNA here is from genome assembly GCF_011947565.3 of Pollicipes pollicipes. NCBI lineage: Eukaryota > Metazoa > Arthropoda > Thecostraca > Pollicipedomorpha > Pollicipedidae > Pollicipes > Pollicipes pollicipes. The sequence continues at coordinate 20,956,459 of NW_023597054.1, read as the reverse complement.
CTGGAACAGCTGCTGCTAGACATGGTGTGGGATAAGAACCATATGTTCCGCGCACAAGTGGTTCCGATCGTCGCGCCGCTCGTGAGCGGCAAACCAAAGGTCTTCTTCAGCCCAGGGATTTCGCCATCTCAGCCGTAAACTTCGAGGCCGTGAGGTACACCGAACTGATTCCCTAGCACGGACCAGTCCCACAGTTCCCATTGCGAGACTTCACTTACTGCGAGCTGCGGAACAAAGTGCAGTCACCGCTGGCTATTTTGCCCCATCTGGTTCACACTAGGAGTGCGACGCAGCGCCGCACTGCCAAGGACGCCTGCGGCTGGAGCTGGAGCTTCGGCAATATGTGGAGCCCAGCTGCGACGGTATTTCTGCTACCGTGCGGTCTCTGCCAACACGTGTTTCAGTTTTACAGTCTGTGGGTAGTTGCTGTTTGGGCTGGTGCATCGAATACACAGGCTCGGCAAGGAGCAAGATGTTCATGGGGTCGCCCTACCGCCTCCCCCCCCCCCCCCCCCCCTCCGCCCTCCTCTCTACGTCCGTGGTGCAGGCTGCAGAACTTGCTGTATGTATTAAGTGGTACACCAGACGATATATCTTGATTCATACACAGTTTATACACAATTTTTTTTGCATCACGTGAGTTGTTTCAGATAAGTGAAAGTCTATAGCAATGCTAACCAGCATGCTCGTACGAGTTCATACTCAACAGCACATAAAGTTTCCGCCAAAAGACAATCAATCAGGCAATGTCCGCTCCGAATGTTAGGCCTTATACCGGGACATTCTCGTACGACGGCTAAACGAGCGCTCGGTAGCATCGTTTCTATACGCAAATATATTTTGTACCGCTTACCACCAACGGATTGATGTTACCTGCGGCAGAGCACGTCGTTCAGCGTAGGGTGACTGCAACGCCGGGCATCGGTTTTCGGGGACATTTCGATCGACTCGCGCCTCACAAATTTAAGTTTTTGGGAAGAACTTTTGCTATGCCGTGTACTTTTGGACTCCTGCGCCAAAGAATTTCTTTGTCTCCGTTGATTTTGTTACTGACGACGCACCCTTATGTACATCTTTCACCGACGACCATCTACTTTCATTTGATTCAAGTGACAAAATCCAGCGATGCCAGTGGTGTCTAGGCTATCGGTTGTACATAGTGGTAACCTTTATGCACAAACACTTAACAAGAATAGACACTCTGTTTTTTACACCTTTTGTACGGTAAGCTGGCAGTGGTCTCCAACAACAACCATTACATGGCAATTGAATAGCAACCGCTACAGGTCCTCAGCAAGTATTTCTTGCCTGACGTTTTCTAGGCGTGAAGTGAGCATTGCAGTAAAGCCCGCCCCGACAGCTCAGTTTGCTAGGACCCCTGACTTCTCATTCACTCACCAGATGCAGGCTGAGTTGAGTAACTTTCAGGGTTTGCTTTTTGTTTGACTGGAATAGCCTGTAGCCGGTTGTAGCAGCCGCGCTCAAGGTTCAGCACGGGGGCGTAGTAACTGTCTCCCTCCCCGCCCCCCGATGCCTATGTCTTTACTTGAGCGCCATAGATGTTTATTTTTGATTCGTTACGATGCCGATGGCCAAGCAAATTGGATGAACATTTTTTTACTTAAATGAGCACCACAGCCTATGCAATATAGCAAGCTCTAGAGTAAAAAAAAGGTTCTGACATTATCTGATCTTCATAACTGATCCTAGGTCGATAAAGCTTCCTAGCTCAGATGATGTGTTGCTTAAGAAGGTATTTCATAGATGTATGGTTTCATCCAGCACTCTGTCGTTGCATCATAGGGAACGGTTCCAAAGTAATTGTCTTCCCTGAATGCATGGCGTGCCTTTGACCTGCCGTAGGCCAGCCAACTTATGTGTGGATACTTATATGCTGAACAGAAGTAGGTAGGTGATATAAGACGTAGGAGTATCGGCCAGGAAAACTTTGTAAAGATTATGAGCACGTGCTCGTTCTTTTTGATTTGAGGGGAGTATTCCCCATTCCTATGACATGTCGAATTGGAAACCCATCTTGAAGATTATTCCATGCAGTTCACAGCCCTGCCCATCTTCAGATCTAAGTCCCTCTGGTTTCTGAGCTACACACCCGCGAAGATGGTAAGACTATTGCGGGGAGAGTATTTCAATGTCACCTTGGCATTCATAACGTCATAATCACGTTATTAAAATGTTGCAATTCCATGACCTATGCGATGATCCGGGCCGAGAAAAGAAATGTCGAGCCATTCACATTTCCTGCACTTGAGTTTTAATAACCAGCACTCAGGTGCAGGGGATATGGAAATAGCCTGTTGTTTTAGTGCTTACCTTGAAATTAACATTGTGTTTGGGTTAACGTCAGGACAAGGATTTTATGAACCACAATATGATATCAATATCTTGATCTCAATGCCACCTTGTCTTTACGCCTCATTAAACTGACCCTGTGTTTTTTTTCCATTTGACGTCCTACTGATGGAATGATGTGCAGAAAGCAAAAGGGAAGCACCTATGTACGGCAATCACCGTCTTCGGTTGTAGGAATTAGGAGGGGAATGGACGTGTGGAAGGAACGACACATCTTCTTGACAACTATTGGGGCCCCATGGTGGCAGAGTTACAATCAGGCTAAGGTCAGTTAGGCTACAGCTACAATATCCACCAAAGGTTTCGAACGCAGACTCCAAAGCACTAGCTGTAAAGATAACTGCAGTTGACCGTAGACCCGGGCTATTTAATGATGACCGAATAAAGTAAAAAACTCGATTCAAGCCCAGAACACCAGGACTCGGACTCGGCCTTGAACTAAATGTCATGTGCTATGACTCATAATGCAGTGTGCTTATTTAGAACAACGCGGCTTCCATTATCCTTCCTATATCTGATATCTTTGTGCACACCAAACCTTCAGCACGTCAAGCTGGCTGGCAAGCACGTCAAGCAAGCACGTTTGCAGGCTGGAACAAAGCACTCACTTTTCAGTGTTCTGCTCCAACAATAAGCCCTTCCGCTTCAATTTAAAAATCGAACCCGTGGCTGCCATGACAACACGTCACGCCTTTACGTAAGTGTATTGGTAACAACTAGCACGCATCGCACAAGGACATCACACAGTACTCATTCACGGCATTTCAGGAGACACCAATAGTGTCTGTAGGCGTACAATACAACCGCAAGAAAGAGAGCCGCACGAATGTAAGAAAAGGATGTGTAGATGACTTTCATCATCTCATTTCTTAGCAAAGCTTGAGTTTGTTCGCGTAGGCGGCATTAAACTCAAGTAAATGTAGCGAGCCCCTCGGTGGTGCGCTCCACCTACAAACGTTAATCTAAGTTGATGACGATATCACAGTGCGGCCTAAACGACTGATATTCCTAGACGTATTGCTGCTGCTCTGCCCAGAACAGCTCGGGATGTTCAATCCTCAGCTGTTCGTACTCCGGGATCTGGGCGGGCGCCACCGGCAGGTGGGCGCCCTGTGGCTGGTAGCCTCCCTCGTTGGCCACGTAGCTGACCTGGTAGGTGTTGCCGTCATCGCCCACGAACTGGTAGTTGCCCTGCTGGGTGAGGCTGCCTGTCTCTGGCTGAGGTCCAGGGTACACCTGACCTGTCTCAGCCGCCTGCAAAAACAGATTGCACACTATGTCTAATATCGGTGGAGGCTGATCCCTAGAACTATGCGCTGCAAAACCGACGCACAAACGAAAAAGACACTGCCACAATAAAGTTAGAACCGATGGCTTTTTTCATGTGAAGTGTGATTTATGCACCGATCATAAAAGTGAGTCTTCGTATCCCCATACCCAGAAGTATGGACAGCGTGAAGTGCAAGACTCAGACCAACAGCACCCGGCTTGGCTGCGACTTATGTTACCCTCCTGACTAACAAGTACATCGCTGGCAACGTATACGGATGACTCGCTCCCTAATCAAACGTATTTAGTCAGAACGTGTCAACAGTTCACCGGATGAGAAATCCAGTGTCATCATGTGAAATGAGTGAAATAAAATCCTCAAAAACTTACCGCCTGTCCGTTGTCCTGTTCGTAGCTGTACTCGTAGCTTCCAGTGTTGGGATCCTGATCGAACCTCTGGCTGAGAATGCGGATCTCGGGCAGTCCAGACCTCACGAACTCATTAGCGTTGTAGTTTTGCGGCGCAGCAGCAGCCGCAACCACCAGTGTAGCAAAGACGAGCTAGGGAAAAGGCCAGCGCGTTATTTAGGACAATGCCTGCAATATATGTGCACCATGTTGACAAGAAAACGCGTGATTTGGGAGTTCAACCAAAAGAAGTCTCTGGCTACTAATTAGCAAATACGTAATTGCTTCTGGCAATTCGTTTTAATCCACAGAACTCTTATCTTTATTGTCTACTAACACGTGATTGCCCAAACATTGTTACGCATTTGGAAGTTCCCGAACTTGCCTGGTTATCCAGTCTGTGATTGGAAACAGCAGATAACTTGAAAGTCCTCGACTGGGCATGTTTCTGTAACAATAATGGAGCTCCCTATCCTGGAGATGCGTTAGCCACTGCGGGTATCAGATTGTCATGGGGCCTGCCCAGTGCCACGTCTGCCTGTTAATCCTCGTTCGGTCGCCCCGTGCACGGCCGCTGTTTGGGCGACTACAGCACACACCACTCACCAGCTGCATGGCTCTGTGATGCTCAGATCTGTGGTGCTCGGTCGGCTGCAGCAAGCGACTGATGCTGAGAGCTCCAGATCCGGGCCTTATAAGCCGCGGCAGCGGCGATGCCGCGCTGGCGGGCTCCCCTGCCGTGCCGACCTTTCTCTGCCCCGACAGCCGACGGCGACCTTCACAGCGCTTGCCGCTTGCTAAATGCCTACCCGCGAGATCGTCCCAGCTCCGTGCACGTCTCCGCGCATGCTCCCAGCAAGAGGTGCCGATTAGGTTATACATTTGAGGAATCCAGAAAAACTAAGGTGGAAATTGGACGGGCATGCATACAAATATTCGGAACTTTTCGGATAGCCGATATTATTCTGTCGTGTCGCTTGTTGGTATGCAGGATGCACCTCACTTACAGACGATAATTTTATTTTTTAACATTCCAATAAAGTGAGGGAATACGTTAAGAGGCGTGACTTGAGTTATCGTTTGTATGTGGTAGTGTTTTTGTGCTTTTTAGGAGGATTGAAAATATATGAACAAGGTGATTTTTTGACGCATTTTGGTGAGCTTAGGGTGGTCTCTCCTTGACTGCTTCTACTACAGGACCTGAACGGGTACCGGCAGCAGGTGGGTGTCTTGCGGCGGCTGGATTTTTGCCGTTTCAACCATGGACTTTGGACACGACCTTCTTGAAATCGGCACTCCTGTTCCCAGTGGAGGCGGCGGGTGCAACGATGGCTGGTGAAGCGCCGTCAGCGTGTGATGGCGTGACTTGCAGCCGCTCTCCGAGCTGTGGCAACCGACGCAGCTGTTGTTTGTGTGATGTGACGTCACACGTGCACACTGAGCAGACACATCAGGGTATGGAGGACAGCAGGCTTTTGGAAGGACGGTAATGAATGAACGACGATTGTTCAAGTGGCGTGTTATTGCTCATCATCAGGGGGTCAAGCTCGAACAAAATATGTTGACTTAATACCTTGAGTGGCAAAAAACTGACACTTGCCTTCAATCTTGCCGACGTGAAAAAGAACAATCAAAGCTCATCGCTTTTTAGCATGACTGAAAAAATAATACGCACCAAGTTGAGGTTTCTCCATTGTCATCATGCTTAAGTTATCGACGCTAATGAACCCTTTTAACCCCAAAACGATGCATCCGCATCCCACACCCCATTTACGGACCTAAATTCCAACAATGTCCTGCCACTTCACGACAGCTAATGTGCTTTGCGCAACGCTCTAAATGGCAGTTTCGGTGTCTTTTATGAAACATATCATTCAAACCCATCAAACATCCAGCATCACAAAATATTTTTCACCTTTCCCTTTTTGAGTGCGCTAATGAGAGCATGTTTTTAACTTAATGTGTGTTAAACTAAAGATCACCTGCCCCCCCGCGGCCGCAAGCCAGTTCGAGTCCTTCAACGACAACAGTTGATTTCGGCCGGGCAGGAGGCCAAAACTTAGCTCACCGGAGGACAAACGCGAAGTTGTTGCCAACATACTGCAAATTTGTGTGAGATTGCTCTGAAATCGTCCAGCACATAAGCTTATTTGTTTAGGGACCTTGGGAAAATCCTCCGTGGTCCTTCCCTTCACGGCGTCCCTGACTTCAGTTGGGTTTCATCGGGCTTCAGTGGGTTCAATAGTGTTGAAAAGATGAAGATGTAGTAGCATCGGTCAGTAAAACTTCCTCAATCTCATAAGCGCGTGCTCGTTCTAGGATTGCCTGTTAGCTTTGACTGGTACTCAGAAATCAGAACACTTATAATCAGTTCTCAGACGCAGGGAATTTGCCATTCGTTAAAAGGTATCCACTCGATGAAATGCGAAGTCTTATACAGCACGTACATGCAGATGATTTTTCTGTTGCTCACGCGGAAAGAGCAATTTTGGTTCGCCTAACGCTAGGTTAAGAATTTATGGACCAACATCAACATGAAGCATGGTCACGAAGGTTGCCGATTTCAGTTGGGTTTCATCGGTTTGTTTGGGGCTGAATGGTGTTGGAAAGGTGAAGATGTAGTAGTGTCTGTCAGTGAAACTTCCTAACGGTTATAAGCACGTGCTCGTTCTTCCACCGCCGTTGTCTCTAGCTAGTACTCAGAATCAGGACACTTATAATCAGTACTCAGATGCAAGGAATTGCCAATCGTTAAAAGGTGTTCATTCGATGAAATGCAACGAACAATACAGCAAGTACAGGTAGATGATTTTTCTATTGCTGACCCGGAAAAACAGTTTTGGTTCGCCTAACGCTAAGTTAAGAATTGTATGAACCACATCATGGACGATGGGCATGTTCTTGATATTAATGCCAGACTGTCTTTGAGCCACTTTTAACTGCCCTTTTTCCTGTATGACGTTTTGCAGATGAATAATAGGCAGAAGCAGAAGGGAAGGACAAATGTTCGGCCTTCACTATCTTCGGCTGTAGTAGATATTTTCGGGTGTAATAGAAGGAGGCGTGTGTGTGAGGAGGGGGGGGGGGGATGTGGGTGTGGGTGGATGTGTGCGCGTGCGTGCGTGCGTGTGCGTGCGTGCAGGGATCGCAAACGTTTTTGGCTTCTATTGGAGCTTCATTTTAACAGTGAGTTTGACTTAAAACAAGGTCAGTTAGACCAAGCATAGCCATCACACTATAATTTTCATCATCTGCAATGTCCACCTCCAGCGTAATGATGTGGAACTAACTTTGCCGCTGATGGACCCGGGATGAAACCTTAAGACTCAAAACCAAACTCGGAAGTGGACTGAGTCTCTAACGAGTCGGATGCAGACTTAGACTCGTAAGCCGTGAAAAATTATTGCATTCTTCCTCGGACTCGGACTGGTTAATGCTGCAAAAAAAGAGTCAGAAACTCGATTAGGGCTCAGAGCGCCTGGACTTGACCTCGGACTTTGCTTGAAATATTTTTACTTAGACGCATGTCTGCAATGTGCTTCGTCGGGAATTATGCAAAGTTGATTATGCACCTCCGATCTCTTGGCTACGCCATTTATGCACGACCAACTCCCAACTCGATAGAACATGCTATTTGGAAGCCGGGGCAAAAATTGACTTTGATATGGTTTGTTCCAAGAAACAGTTCCTACGCTGCAATATACATACCGAGCCCACGACTGGCATGAAAACATGCCACGACCTGACATAAGTTTATTGATAAGACTAGCATACATCGGCCAAAGTCATTGCACGGTACTTATACCAGACACTTAAGCAGAACAAGAACGGTATTTGAGGCGCACAGAAAGACCACACAGATAATGGACGGCTTGTAAGCGTTTCACCACATGAAATACTATATCCAGCGGAATCAAAGAACATGAACAGGTACACCAAGATTGTGCATAGAACTTCCATCATCCCATGTCTTAGCAAACTTGAAGTTTGTTCGCGTAGTCGGCATTAAACGCATTTGAATGTAGCGAGCCTCTCCGTGCTGCACTCCACCTACAAACGTTGACTTGGTTTGATGTTAGTATCAGAGAGCCTGAGCGACTGATACTCCTAGACGTATTGCCTCTTCTCTGCCCAGAACAGCTCGGGATGTTCAATCCTCAGCTGTTCATACTCCGGGATCTGAGCGGGCGCCACGGGCAGGTGGGTGCCCTGCGGCTGGTAGCCTCCCTCGTTGGCCACGTAGCTGACTTTATAGGTGCTGCCGTCATCGCCCACGAACTGGTAGTTGCCCTGCTGGGTGAGGCTGCCGGTCTCTGGCTCAGGTCCAGGGTACACCTGACCTGTCTCAGCCACCTGCAAAGGAAGCATGCACATGTGTGTTATCACTTAATTCCGACCTCCAAGACTATGCGTTGCATTACTAACGCATAGGCTGGAAGACAGCTTTGGCATTGAAGATAGAACCCATTCCCTTTTATGTGAAGTGGGCTTTAATCACCCATTCACATAGTCAGCCTTCCTATCCTCTCACTCGTAGGTATCGACTGCTTAAATTGCAAGATTCAGACCATCCAATCCCGCCTGGGTTGCGACTTAACGTTGCACTGCTGACTATCGAGTACAATCCTGCAGTGTATGCAGATGACTCGCTACGTTAATCGAAGACATTTAGTCATGAAGATGAGCAGTTCACCAGATGAGCAATCCACAAGGCGTAACGTGTAATGAGGAGGGATGAACTGCTCGAAAACGTACCGCCTGTCCGTTGTCCTGCTCGTAGCTGTACTCGTAGTTTCCAGTGTTGGGGTCCTGATCGAACCTCTGGCTGAGAATGCGGATCTCGGGCAGCCCAGATTTCACAAACTGATTAGCGTTGTAGTTTTGCGGAGCAGCCGCAGCCGCAGCCACCAGTGTAGCAAAGACGAACTAGGGAGAAGGCCAGCGCGTCAGCTAGGGCAGTGCTTGCAATATATGTGCACCATTTTGACAAGAAAAAAGGGTCACTCAGTGAACAATCATAGGAAAGTTATCCCTACTTATCAGCAAACGCGTCATGGCTGCTGCCCTTTTTAAGCTAGAAATGCTGCCTTTTCATTTGCTATCAGCATAAGACTGCTCAAATATTATTACACGTTCGGAATCTCCGGAACGTTCCCAAGAACACACAGTCAATTATTGGAAAGAGTCACTTAGCTGGGAGTCCTTGGCTGTGCATGCTATTGTAGCGGTCATTCAATACCCTAGCCTGTAGATGCATTAAACACTAGGAGCAGCATATTTGCGTGGAACGACCCCTACACTTCATCTGCCTGTTTATCCCCTAGTTCGGTCGCCCGGTACATGGCCGCTGTTCGGGCAACTACAGCACACACCACTCACCAGCTTCATGGCTCTGTGATGCTCAGATCTGTGTTGCTGGGACGGCTGCAGCAAGCGACTGATGCTGAGAGCTCCAGATCCGGGCCTTATAAGCGGAGGCAGCGGCGAGGCCACGCGGGCGGGCTACCCCACCGTGCCAACCGCTACCTGCCCCGCCAGCCGACGGTGACCTTGTCAGTGCTTATTGCCGGCTAATTGCCCACCCACGAGATCGTCCAAGCTCTGCGAATGCCTCCACCTCCGTCCAGGTCATAGTACCGATTTAAGTACAGATTTTGTCAAGTTCAGAAATTTCATAAGTTCAAGTTGGACATTCCACAAACAGGGGCAGAAATCTCTGGTGTTTTTTTGGACTGACGGTGTCATTCTTTCGTGTTGCAAATTGGTATACATAATGCACAATGTACATCATGAGATGTACGTTGTACGTCTCTCACCAACGACCGCCTACTTTTTTTTATTTCATTCAAGTGACACCACCCGTCCCAACAGCTCAGTTTTCTAGAGCGCCTGACTTTCCATTCACCCACCAGTTGCAGGGTGGGTTTGAGTGGCTTTCGGGGCTTGCTTTTTGTGGGATAGCATGTGGGCGGTGGAGCAGCCGCGCTAAAGGTTCGGCACAGGGGCGTAGTAACTCCCCTCCCCCCCGATGCCCATGTTCTTTGCTTGAGCGACATAGATGTTTACTTTTGATTTCTTACGATGGCGCTGACTGAGTTCCGTCCCCATCACATTAAGAAAGTTATGAACGTCCGTGGTTGGGACGTCAGAGGTTGGGACGAACCGTCTAAAGAATCTAATGACGAACGAATCTAACGAATCTAAGACGAAATAATTAATTCGGTAGACCTTGGTTTCGGAGTCGCATTCAGCTTGAAGATATGAAAATCAAGGCTGGGAGACAGACTTTATCTAAGAAAAAGTTGAAATTTGGATTTTCCGATGACGATGCGAAGCGATTTTGCGGGTGTCTTTGTTTTACTGAATTCTATGGAGCGTCAGACATGTCAAAGCATGCATAGAGTTCACGTCGTAGTATAAGACGTAGTAGTATCCGCTAGTAGCTGTGTAGAGGTACGACTGCATTATTCTCCAGAATGAAACATTTTATTAAGAAAGGTTTCATCATGCGTATGTGGATTCATTGACTCATTTTGAGATGGGGTGTTTTTTTTGCAAAATCTTTACAGTCATGGGGTTCTCATCACGCCGCATCTGATAGTTTGGTGTGCGAAAAGAAAATGGTCGCCAATGGGAGTTTCAGTAGTTTTATTTTGTGTCGCTGTTTTTACGTCTATGACCGGCATTAAACCGTAGCCGAATGGGTCTTTTGATTTGCCGGTATAAGCTTAACTTTCACCGTACCCTTACATCTCAAACATGTTTTATGTACACAACACAGACGTAAACGTTTACCTTGCAAACCGGACATACATGCATTACAATTAGATACCGGATGGGCAATCACGTGAGAAAAACGACCTAGAACGTGTTTCAAAGTATTTTGGTTTTGTCATGCTGAATACATTAAGGCTAATTTTTTGGCAACCAAGTTGATCTTGCACATTTTAAAACTGACCCTATCTTTGCACACAGCCTTAACCAAATATGGTAACGTTCCATAGCCGTTCAGGTCTTTATCTCATTAGTGTCGATGGTGTGCCTGCTGATGTTGACGATGTTCCTGTTGATGTTGATGATGTTCCCGCTGCTGTCGTTTGTCTCGACGTTGTTTTTCCAGTCGATGTTGTTATGTGACTTGTCAGTGAAAGCGACGTATAAGTTGTTGGGAGTAGGCGTCTGCTTCGAACAGGTTTTGTGTTGCTTTTTTTACATGAGCGTTCATTTGCATAAGCATTCAACAATATTTTCATGGCACGTCCAAATTCTGAATGGATGACTGCCTTTTTTGTCGACACAGGATGAGTTGCTGTGTTGTAGATGGTGATCCCGGAATGGTTAGGCTTTATGCGAAGTTTTGTTGACAATTTGAAGCTTTGATTTACTGTCACGAATGTATTCAGAAATGCAGGCTGTCCATACGTATGCGTGTCTACTAAGGTGAATTTGATGTTGTTATGGAGAGTATTAAGGTATTTGATGAAGTCTAACAGCTCACTGTGAGAGTGAGTCCAGACCCCTCTAGAATCGTCAAGGTGTCAGGCGTAAACGTCAGGTGTTAGGCTCGCATTCTTAAAGGCAATTTGTTTCAATTTGTGCATGAAGATTATTGCAACTGAAGGTGCCACTTTGTGGTCCATGGTAATGCCGAACTGCTCTTTATATTGTTCGCTGTCAAATCTGAAGGTGTTTTTTGAAGATCGTGCGTATGAAGTCCTGTGATTTTTGCAGGTGTGAAATCACCAGTGCTAATGTCATTCTAGTGTTGGCAAATAAGGTCAATGACCGCCGATACCGCATCCACCAGCGGTATGCTACGATGTAGGTTGACATCATCGATACTGAAAACTGTGGCGTTCCGTCGAAGTTGGTCGCCGGGGAACTGATATTTGAGTCTTGTTAGGCATTTTTATGTGTGTGTTTTTTTTTAGACGAGCCGTTATGAAAGTGAGAAGTTGACTGCTGATGAGAAGACTGCTAGCAATTGTCGCTCGGTTTCAGAATTGTGTCCTCTTTCATTTTTAGCAGCTTCAAACCTTTACGATCCCCTTTCGTGGTATAGCGCTTTTGCACACGTTAGAAACTGGTTGTTTTAGTGACCTAGGCTTTTCTTCAGTCTGGCCCAAAGTCGATGGATGCTATTTTTTACTGAGTCTGGAAGGTTTCGGAAAATGTTAAAGTAATCTAAAATCTAAGGTGTAAAGCTTGAAAAAAGAAACTTCACCAAAACTGCAACTTACTTAACAAATCTTACGTATACAAGGGTTTCAAAAAGGTCATCTAAAACCCCTTTCAAAACTAATCGTTCTTCTTCAATACAAATACCTGGCAAACCACTGCCATGAAAACACAATACACCTTTACGTAAGTGTATTGATAATAACTAGCATGCATCGCTTAGTCATTACACAGTACTCATACGAGGCATTTGAGCACACACCAACGGTATATGTAAGAGCACAGTACAACCACAAGAAAAAGAGCAGGAGGAATGTATAAAAAGGACATGCATATAAATGTCATCGTTTTATTTCTTAGCAAACCCGGAATTTGCCCGCGTGGCCGGTATCGAACGCATGCAAATGTAGCGCCAAGTCCCTCCGTGCTGCACTCCACCTACAAACGTTAACCTGGGTTGATGATAATATCAGAGGGCCTGAACGACTGATACTCCTAGACGTATTGCTGCTGCTCTGCCCAGAACAGCTCGGGGTGTTCAATCCTCAGCTGTTCATACTCCGGGATCTGCGCGGGCGCCACCGGCAGGTGGGCGCCCTGCGGCTGGTAGCCTCCCTCGTCGGCGACGTAGCTGACTTGGTAGGTGCTGCCGTCATCGCCCACGAACTGGTAGCTGCCCTGCTGGGTGAGGCTGCCGGTCTCTGGCTCAGGTCCAGGGTACACCTGACCTGTCTCAGCCACCTGCAAAGGCAGAATGCAGATGGTGTCCTATCAATGAAGGCTGATCAATAAGACTATGCGGTACATATCTAACGCAGTAGCTGGATGACAACTTCGGCAATACAGTTAGAACCGATTGCCTTTTGCATGTGAAGTGGGATCCATCCCCCCATTGGCAACATCGGAGGCCGTATCCTCTTACCCACAAGTTTAGCAGCTTTAATTAATGTAGCAACCAAATGCAGGTCCAGCCCGTAGTCACGTGAAGTTCGCGATCTCTATTCGTTGACACTGTCTACGGCTGACCTATTTGGGGCCGGGTTTGAGTGCCCCAACCCAGGCGGACAAGGCATGATCCGGGTGCAATATCCCGACCGATAGCACCTGGCTGACTTGCGACTTCACGTTATACTGCTGACCACTAAGTATAACCCTGGCAATGTGTACGGATGACTATTTACGTTAATCAAAGGCATTTTGTCATGACGTGTCAACAGTTCACCGGATGAGGAATCCAGTGTCATCATGTGAAATGAGTATAAATGAAATCTTCAAAAACTTACCGCCTGTCCGTTGTCCTGCTCGTAGCTGTACTCGTAGTTTCCAGTATTGGGATCCTGATCGAACCTCTGGCTAAGAATGCGGATGTCGGGCAGACCAGATCTCACAAACTGATTAGCGTCGTAGTTTTGCGGCGCAGCCACAGCCGCAACCACCAGTGTAGCGAAGACGAGCTAGGGAAAAGGCCAGCGCGTTATTTAGGACAATGCCTGCAATATGTGTGCACCATTTTGACAAGAAAAACGCGTGATTTAGGAGTTCAACCAAAAGAAATCTCTGGCTACTAATTAGCAAATACGTAATTGCTTCTGGCAATTCGTTTTAATCCACAGAACTCCTATCTTTATTGTCTACTAACACGTGATTGCCCAAACATTTGTTACGCATTTGGAAGTTCCTGAACTTGCCTCGTTATCCAGTCCGTGATTGGAAAGAGCAGATAACTTGAAAGTCCTCGACTGGGCATGTTTCTGTAACAATAATGGAGCTCCCTATCCTGAAGATGCGTTAGCCACTACGGGTATCAGATTGTCATGGGGCCTGCCCAGTGCCACGTCTGCCTGGTAATCCTCGTTCGGCCGCCCGGTACACGGCCACTGTTCGGGCGACTACAGCACACACCACTCACCAGCTGCATGGCTCTGTGATGCTCAGATCTGTGGTGCTCGGTCGGCTGCAACAAGCGACTGATACTGAGAGCTCCATCTCCGGGCCTTATAAGCGCCGGCAGCGGCGCGGCCGCGCGGGCGGGCCGGGCCGCGCGCGCCGCTCTCCCTCCGTGCTGACCCCTCTTTGCCCCGTCAACCGACGGTGACCTTGACAGTGTTAACCGCTGGCTAATACCCACCCGCGAGATCGTCCGAGCTCCGTGGATGCCCCCGCGCATGCGTTCAGGTTGAGGTGCCCACCTGACGACAAATTTTTAGTTTCAAGAATTTGCAAAGTCCAAGCTGGAAATTCGACGAACAGGGGAAAAATTAGTGCAATTTTTGGACGTTTGATATCATTCTACCGTGTCGCAAAGTCGCACGCATTATGTGCATAACTTATCAGCGATCATTTCTTTCTTTTCATTCGATTCGTGTGATGGCATGCAGCGACAGCAGTAGAGCTGGGGTTGTCGGTTTTACTTAGAAGTGATTTGATACAACGTAATTGAAAATGATGGACAGCCTGATTTTTGCACCTTGTTGGGCGGAAAGTTGGTGCTGGTCCATCCTTGGAGTTAGGATCGGACATTGGACAAGAACCTCTGGAAATTGGCCCTTCTGCTCCCAGCGCGGGCGGCGGGTGCAGCGGCGTCTAGCGAGGTGCCGTCAGCAGGTGATGGTGTGATGGTGTAGAGGCCATCGGCTTCATGAAGTACCATTTCCTAATAACGTAACCTATCTGTTCGGACAAAAGGAGGAAGCAGTAGCAATCAGGATACTCATGAACATTTAGCGATACATCACACCATGAAGCATGATTTTGTATGCCCAAAACACGTTGTGGTAGCTCACCGCTCCGTGAGTGCATTGCAGTGCAGATGGAATCATTAAGCATACAATCCTGCATTGCGAGGGGGAAGCAATGCGGCTCGCAAGGCTTACCCAATGTGAAAGGATGCTCTGGTTAAACAGAATGCTCTACATCTGAAGATATTGAAACAAGCATTGTGTATGATAAAATGAGGTCACTTATCACTGCTGGTCTACTTTAAGTAGAAAGGACTGCTCTAGACAACGCAATTTTTCTGTTCAGCAAAAGTCCTCCTCAATACGTCATTGCTCGATTACGTACATTACCGAAGGTTATCAGAAGTCAGAACTCAGAAGTCTTCTGCTACTGTTTCAAGAAAGGCATGTTGCCGAAATATCAACCTAACTATATCTCCATTCTCCTGGATTTTCTAAGGAATAAGGCTGATATTACTGTCTTATCTTTACGGCTCAAAACCCCATGCAAATGTGCAGCATTTTCATTTAAATGAGTCATCATGCATCGCGTGGCCTGACCAAGGCCGTCCAATGAGCTTTTATCTCCGCATTTATCAGATGTTGAAGAACGTGCAGCCTTTCCACCAACATATTGACTGATAACGTTCAAAAGAAAGTGAGTGTTCCTGTTCAATAACTGTGTGTTCTTTGGTATCGTCCAATGCATACAGCTATTAGGATATGCGAAATCGGTGAGTTGTTAGAAGCCGGCTATGCGGCTAGATGCACGCTGTGCACGCGTGCGACGGACCTGAACCCTTACAAGCCTAAGGGATAAGACTGTAGTCTACACTAAATAAAACACGCAAATGTAGTTGCAGCTTGATTGCAGTTCAAAATGGTGTCAAATCAATTCTGGTATAAAATGGCGGATAATCCACAAACCTAAATATCCACCAATTCAAGGGCACGTTACTAAAAATAAGCTTAGATCAGCACATTCCAGAAGTGGCTTAATCACGACGAATGCACCAGCCACATCAACGATAGCAGATCCATTAGATATGATCTATCATTAAAGGAGTGAGTGAGGGAAATGATGAATCTCGCCGGAAACATGAGAAGAGTTGCAACGAAAAATGTCTACACTATTTTACAGGTAGTTACTCGCTGCATAGAAGCCACGTCATGCATGTATTAAGCTATTTGCTGTGCAAAATAGCAATTTTTACGTGTTTTGAACGCAGTAAGTTTTTAACGGAGCCCAAGCTTCTAGGTTTCCCTTGATTTCTGTAAAGGCCATCTTGAGAAAAAACGCTCTCCCTACAGT
>NW_023597054.1:20924931-20939236 GCF_011947565.3 Pollicipes pollicipes | reverse complement strand
TGATATCAAATGCCGCACTGTCCCAAGCCCCATTCAACTGCCCTCTTTCCCGTTTTGACGTCTTGCAGGTGAAATGATGGGCTCGATTGCGGAAGGGAAGGACAAATGTTCGGTCTTCACTACAGCGGGTGTGGTAGGTTTTCGGGTGTAATAAAAGAGACGTGTGTGTGTTGTGTTGTGTGTGTTGTGTGTGTGTGTGTGTGTGTGTGTGTGTGTGTGGTGTGTGTGTATGTTGTGTGTGTGGTGTGTGGTGTGTGTGCGTGTGTGTGTGTGTGTGTGCGTGCATGCGTGCGTGGTGTGTGGTGTGTGTGTGTGTGTGTGTGTGTGTTGTGTGTGTGTGTGTGTGTGTGTGGTGTGTGTGTGTGTGTGGTGTGTGTGTGTGTGTGTGTGCGCGTGCGTGCGTGTGTGTGCGTGCAGGATCGCAAATGTTTTGGCTTCTATCGGAGCTCCATTCTAACAGCGAGTTGGCTTAAAACGAGGTCAGTTAGGTCAAGTATAGCCATCCCGTTACAATTTCATCATCTGCAATGTCCACCTCCAGAATTATGATGTGGA
The DNA here is from genome assembly GCF_011947565.3 of Pollicipes pollicipes. Classification (NCBI taxonomy): domain Eukaryota; kingdom Metazoa; phylum Arthropoda; class Thecostraca; order Pollicipedomorpha; family Pollicipedidae; genus Pollicipes; species Pollicipes pollicipes. Next base: position 20,938,681 of record NW_023597054.1, on the reverse strand, counting down.
AAACTATCTTGGAACTGATGGACCCGGGATGAAACCTTAAGACTCAAAACCAAACTCGGAAGCGGACTGAGTCTCTAACGAGTCAGACGCAGACTCAGACTCATAAGTCGTGAAAAAGACGCATTTTACTAGGCTCTCGGCCCGATAATGTTGCAGAAAGGAGTCAGAAATTCGATTAAAACTCAGAGTGCCTGGGCTTGACCTCGGACTTGGCCCGAAAACTTGCACTCAGACGCGTGTCTGCAATGCACATCGTCGGGAATTATGCAGAGTTGATTATGCATCTTCGATCTCTTGGCTGCGCCATTGGCGCACGACAACTCTCAACTCGAACCAACCAGAACATGCTATTTGGAAGCCGGAGCAAAAATTGACCTTCGAAATGGTTTGTTCCAAGAAACAGTTCTATGCTGCGATATACATAACGAGCCCACGACTGCTATGAAAACATGCAACCTGACGTACGTTTATTGATAAAGACTAGCATACGTCGGCCAAAGTTATTGCGCGGTACTTATACCAGACATTCAGCAGAACAAGAACGGTATATTCGTAGGCGCACAGCACGACACACAATAAGGGACGGCTGTAAGAGTTTCACTCACCGCATGAAATACCATATCCAGTGAAATCAAAGAACATGAACAGGTACACCAAGGTGTGTATAGAACTTCCATCATCTCATGTCTTAGCAAACCTGAAGTTGTTCGCGTAGTAGGCATTAAACGCATTCGAATGTAGCGAGCCTCTCCGTGCTGCACTCCACCTACAAAACGTTAACTTGGGTTGATGTTACTATCAGAGGGTTTGAACAAGCGATGCTCCTAGACGTACGCCTCTTCTCTGCCCAGAACAGCTCGGGGTGTTCAATCCTCAGCTGTTCATACTCCGGGATCTGAGCGGGCGCCACCGGCAGGTGGGCGCCCTGCGGCTGGTAGCCTCCCTCGTTGGCCACGTAGCTGACTTGGTAGGTGCTGCCGTCATTGCCCGAACTGGTAGTTGCCCTGCTGGGTGATGCTGCCGGTCTCTGGCTCAGGTCCAGGGTATACCTGACCTGTCTCAGCCGCCTACAAAGGAAGCATGCACATGTGTGTTATCACTGAATTCTGACCTCCAAGACTATGCGTGCATTACTAACGCATAAGTGGAAGGCAGCTTCGGCATTGAAGGCAGAACCCGTTCCCTTCATGTGAAGTGGGCTTTAATCGTCCATTCACATAGCCAGCTTCCTATCCTCTCACTTGTAAGTATCCGCTGCCTAAATTGCAGGATTCAGATCATCCAAACCCCCTGGGTTGCGACTTAACGTTACACTGCTGACTATCAAATACAATCCTGCAATGTATGCAGATGACTCGCTACGTTAATCGAAGACATTAGTCATGAAGATGAGCAGTTCACCAGATGAGCAATTCGCAAGGCATAACGTATAATGAGAGGGGATGAACTGCTCAAAAACGTACCGCCTGTCCGTGTCCTGTTCGTAGCTGTACTCGTAGTTTCCAGTGTTGGGGTCCTGATCGAACCTCTGGCTGAGAATGCGGATCTCGGGCAGCCAGACCTCACAAACTGATTGGTTGTAGTCTTGCGAGCAGCCGTAACCGCAGCCACCATGTAGCAAGACGAACTAGGGAGAAGGTCAGCGCGTCAGCTAGGGCAGGCTTGCAATATATGTGCACCATTTTGACAAGAAAAAAACATCATTCAGTGAACAATCATGGGAACTTTATCCCTACTCATGAACAAAAGCTCCATGGCTGCTACCCTTTCTAAGCTACAAAAGCTGCCTTTTCGTTGGCTGTCAGCATAGGACTGCACAAATTATCACACCTTTGGAATTTCCAAACGTTGCCAGGAACACGCAGTCAATTATTGAAAAAAAAAACACTTAACTGGAATTTATTGGCTGTGCGTGCTATTGTAGCGGTCATTCAATACCCTAGCCTGTAGATGCATTAAACACTACGAGCAGCAGCTTTGCATGGGACGAGCCCCATACCGCATTTGTCTGTTTATCTTCTCGTTCGGTCGCCCGGTACATGGCCGCTGTTCGGTCGACTACAGCATACACCACTCACCAGCTTCATGGCTCTGTGGTGCTCAGATCTGTGGTGCTGGGACGGCTGCAGCAAGCGACTGATGCTGAGAGCTCCGGTTCCGGGCTTATAAGCGGTGGCAGTGGCGAGGCCACGCGGGCGGGCTACCCCACCGTGCCAACCGCTACCCTGCCCCGCCAGTCGACGGTGACCTTGTCAGTGCTTATTGCCGCCTAGTTGGCCACCCGCGAGATCGTCCGAGCTCCGCGAATGCCTGTGCCTCCGTTCAGGTCATAGCACCGATTTAATTACAAATTTTGTCAAGTTTGGAAATTTCATAAGTTCAAATTGGACATTCCAGAAACAGGGGCAGAAGTCTCTGGGTTTTTTTGAACAGACGTCATTCTTTCGTGTTGCAAATTGGTATGCATGATGCACAATGTACATCATGAGATGTACGCTGTACGTCTCTCACCGACGACCATCTACTTTCTTTTTATTCGATTCAAGTGACGGAGCCCGTCCCAAACAGCTCATTTTCCTAGATCGCCTGACTTTTCATTCACCCACCATTGCAGGGTGAGTTTAAGTGGCATTTCGCGGCTTGCTTTTGTAGGATAGCCTGTGGACGGTGGTAGCAGCCGCGCTAGAAGTTCGGCACAGGGGCGTAGTAACTGCTAGCCCCCCCCCCCCCCATCCCCCGATGCCCATGTTCTTTACTTGAGCGCCATAGTGTTTACTTTTGATTGCTTACGATAGTGCTGACAGAGTTTCGGCTCCACCACATTAAGAAGCAATGATAACGTCCGTGGATGGGCAATGTCAGAGGTAGGACGAACCGTCTAAAAAATTTAATGACCAACGAATCTAATGAATCTAGCTCAAAATAATCAATTCGATAGACCTTGGCTTCGGAATCGTATTCAGCTTGAAGACATCAAAATCAAGGCTCGGAGACAGACTTTATATATGAAAAAGTTAAAATTGGGATTTCCCGATGGCGATTGCGATACGACTTTGCGGGTGCCTTTGTCTGTTGAATTCCTATGGAGCGCCAGACATGTCAAGCATGCATGGAGTTCACGTAGAAGTATAAGACGTGGGTAATATCCGCCACTAGTTTGTGTAGAGGCAACGACTGCATTTTTTCTCCAGGATGATATTTTTCTATTAAGAAAGGGTTTCATCATGAGTATGTGGATTCATTGACTCATTTTGCGATGCGGGTGGTGTTGGTTTTTGCAAAATTCTTACAGTATGGGGTTTCTCATCACGCCACATCTGATAGTTCTGGTGTGCAAGAAGAAAATATTTGCTAATTGGAGTCTCAGGAGTTTTATTTTGTCTCTTTGTTTTGTGTCTATGGCCTGCTCGTTAAACCGTAGCTGAAGGGGTCTTTTGATTTCCCAGCATAAGGTAAACTTTCACACGCGCCCTCAAATCTCAAACATGTTTTCTTATATACACAACACCAGATGTCAAACATTTACCTTGGTAAACCAGGCATACACGCATTGCAAGTTCGGTTGCCGGATGGACAATGACGTGGTGAGAAAGCCGACCGGATTAGATTGTGTTTCAAGTATTTTGGTTTTGTCATGCTGAAATAACATGAAGGCTAAATTTTTTGGCAACTTATTTTATCTTGCACATTTCAAAAATGACTATCATTGCACACAGCTTTACCCAAATATGGTAACGTATCATAGTCGTTCAGGTCTTTATCTCATTAGTGTCGATGGTGTGCCTGCTTATGTTGACGATGTTGCTGTTGATGATGATGATGTTCCCGCTGCTGTCGTTTGTCTCGGCGTTGTTTTTTCCAGTCGATATTATGTGACTTGTCGGTGAAGGCGACGTCTAAGTTGCTTGGAGTAGCCGTTCGCTTGGAACAGGTTTGGTTTTTCACATTAGAGGCCATTTGAAGAGGCATTCAAAAATGTTTTCATGGCACGTCGAAGTTCTGAATGGATGACTGGCTAATTTCTGGAACTATGCGCTGCATAACGTATGAGCTTGACGACGACATCGGCAATAAAGTTATGAAATGGTGATAACAAATGCATGACCTGCCTTTGACCTGCCGTAGGTCGACCCACCTTATGTGTGGATACTTTTATGCTGAACAGTAGTAGGTAGGTGATATAAGACGTAGGAGTATCGGCCAGAAAAACTTTGTAAAGATTATGAGCACGCGCTCGTACTCTGATTCGAGGGGAGTTTTCCTCATTTCCATGACATTCCGAATCGAAATAGGCATCTTGAAGATCATTCGATGCAGTTCACAGCCCAGCCCTTCTTCAGAGCCAAATCCCTCTAGTTTCTGGGCTACGCGCCCGCGAAGATGGGAAGACTATTGCGGGGAGAGTACAATGTCACCTTGGCATTCATAACGTCATAATCACGTTACTAAAATGTTGCAATTCCATGACCCATGCGATGATCCGGGCCGAGAAAAGAATTGTCGAGCCCTTCACATTCGTGCACTTAAGTTTTGATAACCAGAACTCAGGTGCAGGAAATATGGAAATAGCCTGTTGTTTCATTGCCTACCTTGAAATTAACGTTGTGTTTGGGTCAAAGCTTTACGCTTCATTAGACTGACCCTGTGTTTTTCCATTTGACGTCCTACCGGTGGAATACGCGCAGAAAGCAAAAGGGAAGCACCTATGTATGGCAATCGCTGTCTTCAGGTGAAGAAATTAGTAGGGGAATGGACGTGTGGTAGGAATGACACATCTGCTTGACTACTTTGGGAGCCCCATGGTGGTAGAGTTAACATCAGGCTGAGGTCAGTTAGGCTACATGCATGTCTACTCGTTACAAGCTCCTATGAAGAAACTGATGTTTGGACGTATTTTGATGGGCTTAGGGTGGTCTTTCTTTAGCTGCTTCTACTTCAGGACCTGAACGGGCACCCGCAGTAGGTTGGTGTCTTGCAGCGATTGGATTTTTGTTGGTTCAACCATGGACTTTGGACGCGACCTTCTAGAAATCGGCACCTTTGCTACCAGCGCAGGCAGCGGGTGCAACGATGGCTGGCGAAGCGCCGTCAGCGTGTGTGACTTGCAGCCGCTCTCCGAGCTGTGGCAACCGAAGCAGCTGTTGTTTGACGTGATGTGACGTCATAATTGACGTGATGTGACGTCATAATTGACGTGATGTGACGTCATAATTGCAGACTGAGCAGACACATCAGGGTGTGGAGGACAGCAGGCTTTTGGTAAGACGATGATGAGTGGACAACCATTGCTCACATGGCGTGTGATGGCTCATCAACTGTCGCCTATCCGGTTCCGCATTCCATCGTCAGACACAAAAGCGCGCATGAGTGACAATTTGACAATATGCAGGAGATCTTGCAGTGGAGTGTACTATAGTGTTATTTCAAACTGATCAAACTGAATAATGAAAATAATCAATTTTAACCGCAAGGGGCAGATTCGGGGCCAGTGAGGGGAGGGGCTGATTGCTTTACATAGGCTATGCTAAACAAGTTGCGTGCTGTAGTCGTATTTGCACAGGCTGTCAAATGCTTCCAGCAATTAAATGGATGCTAGCAACGCATCATTAGATAGAGGTTGAACTTCGGCCGTTGTTACTAACAGCTACACCAACATAAAGCATGGTCACGTTGTTAGTATTATTTTTTTGCCGCTTGCGTGATGTACATCACACAGTGGCACGATTTCCATTCGTTTTCAGAAGCTCACAGAAATGTCACTCCGCAATACTGGAGCAGAGGCAAGTACTTAAAGTCTTAGATAGCAAGCGTCTGCCATTTTATTGTTCCTATGCTACCACAGTCAATCCTTTATTATAACAGATCTTGCATGCATCAAGCAATGAGCAATAGAAAAGGAGACAGGGGTCAAACTTGAACAAAATATATTGACTTGATATCTTAGCGGCAAAAGACCGACATTTGCCTTGAATTTTACCGACGTTGTGAAAAAGAGCAAACAAAGGTCATCACTTTTTAGCATGACTAAAAATAAGACGCAACAACTTGAGATTTGTCCATTGCCATCATGCCTACGTTATTGACGCTAATCAACCCTTTTAACCCTAAAACGGTACGCCCGCATCCCACACCATTTGCGGACCTAAATTCCAGCAATGTCCGGCAACTTCACAACAGTTAATGTGCTTTCCGCAATGCTCTAAATCGCCATTTCGATGTATTTATGTAACATGTCATTCAAACCCAACAAACATCCAGCATCACTAAACAGATTTAAATTTCACGTTTCCCTTTTGAGTGCACTATTGAGGACATGTTTTAAATTTCGGTGTGCCAAACTAGATATCACCCTCCCCCCTCCCCCCCCCCCCCCCCCACCGCTTCCTGATGATGCTGAGAGCTCCAGCTCCGAGCCTTATAAGCGGCGGTAGCGGCGAGGCCGCGCCGGCGGGCTACCCCATCGTGCCAACCTATCACTGCCCCGCCAGCCGACGGTGACCTTGTCGGTACTTATTGCCGGCTAACTGGCCACCCGCCAGGTCGTCCGAGCTCCGCGAATGACTCCGCGCCTTCGTCCAGGTAGAAGTGCCAATTACATTTTGTGGTAGGCCACACCGCTCTTCTGTCCCACCACCAACTGCCGACTACGGGAAAACCTTGAGCTACATCAGGTGGCTGATGGTATCGGAGAGGAATCTTATTAACACCATCTTCAAGACCACGATGGCAGATATCAGGGTGCTGTAGACCTGTGGAGCGATCCCTGTTCACGATCTAAAATGCGTGACAAAATTGATCGAGAAGGGTTGATATCATTCCAACAGAGCGTTCAGAAAGAAATGGAACAAAAAAGAGAGTGACACAGCACAGCCGCCTTCGCAAATTCAATAAGGTTCTTGGTGCCGTGAAATGAAAGTGTAAGCCTCAGTGCAGCTTTCCATGCCCGAATGTCTACATAGTGTATCAAGAGGAAGCTGCCATGAAGGACAGTACAGGCATCGGAAGCTTACCCTATGGTCATATGACCGGGGCGCGATTGCGACAAGGGAGGCTCGCGAGGTGCGGACGATGGCCTAACAACTTCAGGTGCGTCGTGGCTCGGCCGCCAGTGAGGCGGTGTCTGCTGCTGAACCTGAGTCGCCTTCCCTGCCAGCTGCTGAGCCCGCGCCACCTGCTGAGCCAGCGCTGGCGGCTAGTGCTGACCCCGAGCCCTCTCCGGCACTAAGTGGTTCCAGCGCTGACGACTCAGCCGAGGGCACGGACTCTTACACGATTCCGTACATGGTAGAAGGTGGCGACGACGCCGATTGTTTTTTTCCGGTTGAGACCACTGCCACTGTACATTATAACGCTAACGATCTGACTAGCACCGCTCTGGCGGTTGACAGCTACGGTGACTCGAACCGGGCCGCTGCTGTTATTATCGACGCCTTTCAACAAGACAGCAGAGACGGGCTGGCTACTTGAAATCAAATATCGTAGATCCTAAGAATATCTGCTGTGCAAGAGACAGAGCGAGAAAGGAGTGAAGAAACCCACAAGTCAGGTTTGACATCCTCTACTCCGACGGCCGCGAAGGTAGGAGCTACATGAGCCACACGGAGCCAGACGAATGCCGTCGAAAAACACGTGGTTGTCATCACTGAGCCAGGCAGTCGCTACGTGACTCATTTTACGTCCGACTTCGGCCGCCCCCTGCACTTGTTCAACGGGCTACACTCAGTGAGCCCGCACTGCGACGATCATATCAATGTGCTCGGCTGCGATGGCACGGCCGTCAAATCCGAAACAATAGGCGGCGTGTTCCGACTGTTTGAGCTGGCCACCGAATCACCCGTACACAGGTTAATCTGACAGCTGCATGGCAACGAGCTGAACCTCCTCCATCTGCTGCTGAGCTTGGAAGGCGCGGCCTGTGCCGGAGAGATCTGGGGGAGGGACGTTGTGGCGTTCAAGCCTACCTAGGTTGGTACACGTGCCAAACCTGCCGGTCGACCTGATTCAGCAGATGAGCACCAAACAGCAGTTGCTGTACCTTCTGGCCTCAGGCGTTCCAAACAGCTCGGTCCCAAACGTGGCAGCCCGGTGGCGAATCGGACCATCGAACCATCTCAGGCAAATATGAAAGCCTATTATCTTCGAATTTATAGCAATGAGTGTTCAAAGTTAACCAAGTATCTATTGATATGTCATGTCCTTACTGTTGAGCATTCACTTATTATCATACCTCGCGCCGTGCGTAGTGCGTCGCATCCTTTGCTGGTTGGTTCATGCTTACTAGTATATCTGTTGACATGTATTCCGTCACATTTAAGGACTGTGGATGTCGATATAATTATATTCACTAAAAAGGCGTAATAATATTTGTATTACACCACTAAAATGTATTTTTTTAATGCTCGGTTAGTAACGTATTGTTCCAATATATTCCCTCCTGTTTTCAGATGGGACCGCTTGTCTGCTCCTCACTCACATCTCTATCAAGACCTCCAGAAGCGTTCTCAAGGGCCTCGTCCAGCGCGTGGTCGGTCGCTATGCGTCGGTATGGTCCACCATCCGGCAAAACAGCGGCTGCGACTTTGGCTTGCGCAACTTGTTTCGGAGCATCGCGCTGCTCCGCGACCTGCCACAGCACACATAGGCCACGGTGCAGCCAGTCCTCCAGCGTAGCGGGTACTGGGTCCGTCCGGAACAGCTTCTGCTAGACATGGTGTGGGATAAGAAACATATGGTCCGCGAACAAGTGGTTCCGATCGTCGCGCCGCTCGTGAGCGGCAAACCAAAGGTCTTCTTCAGCCCAGGGATTTCGCCATCTCAGCTGTAAGCTTCGAGGCCGTGAGAAACACCGAACTGATTCCCTGGCACGGACCAGTCACACAGTCCCCATTGTGAGACCTTAGTGACTGCGAGCTGCGGAACAAGGTGCAGGCACCGCTGGCTGTTTTGCCCCATCTGGTTCACACTAGGAGTGCGACGCAGCGCCGCACTGCCAAGGACGTCTGTGGCTGGAGCTGGAGCTTCGGCAATATGTGGAGCCCAGCTGCGACGGTATTTCTGCTACCGTGCGGTCTCTGCCAACATGTGTTTCAGTTTTGCAGCCTGTGAGCAGTTGCTGTTTGGGCTGGTGCATCGAATACACAGGCTTGGCAAGGAGCAAGATGCGCATGGGGTCACCCTACCGGCCTCCCCTCCCCCCCCCCCCCCCTCCCCCCTCCGCCTTCCTCTCTACGTCCGTGGTGCAGGCTGCAGAACTTGCTGTATGTATTACGTTGTGCACCAGTCTATATATCTTGAGTCATATTCTGTACACATTTTTGTTTGCATCACGTGACTTGTCTCAGAGAATTGAAAGTCTATAGCAATGCTAACCAGCATGCTCCTACGAGTTCATACTCAACAGCACATAGAGTTTCCGCCAAAAGACAATCAATCGGGCAATGTCTGCACCGAATGTTAGGCCTTATACCGGGACATTCTCGTACGACGGCTTAACGAGCGCTCGGTAGCATCGTTTCTATACGCAAAGATATGTTGTGCCGCTTGCCACCAACGGCTTGGTGTTACCTGCGACAGAGCACGTCGTCCAGCATAGGGTGACTGCAACGCCGGGCATCGGTTTTTCGGGGATGTTTCGATCGACTCGCGCCTCACAAAATTTAAGTTTTTGGGAAGAACTTTTGCTATGGCCGTGTACTTTTGGACTCCTGCGCCAAAGAATTTCTTTGTCTCCGTTGATTTTGTTACTGATGACGCACCCTTATGTACATCTTTCACCGACGACCATCTACTTTCATTTGATTCGAGTCACAGAATCCAGCGATGCCAGTAGTGGCTAGGTTATCGGTTGTACATAGTGGTAACTTTATGCACAAACACTTAACAATAATAGACACTGTTTTTTGCACCTTTTGGACGGCAAGCTGGCAGTTGGTCTCCAACAACAATCAATACATGGCAATTGAATAGCAACAGCTACAGGTCCTCAGCAAGCATTTCTTGCCTGACGTTTTCTAGTCTTGAAGTGAGCATTGCAGTAAAGCCCGCCCCGACAACTCAGTTTGCTAGAACCCCTGGCTTCTCATTCACCCACCAGCTGCAGGGTGAGTTGAGTAACTTTCAGGGTTTGCTTTTTGTTTGACTGGAATAGCCTGTAGCCGGTTGTAGCAGCCGCGCTAAAGGCTCAGCACGGGGGCGTAGTAACTGTCTCCCTCCCCGTCCCCCGATGCCTATGTTCTTTACTTGAGCGCCATAGAAGTTTATTGTTGATTCCTTACGATGCCGACTGCCAAGCAAATTGAATGAAAAAAATCTTACTAAAATGAGCACCACAACCTATGCAATATAGCAAGCTCTAGAGTAGAAGAAAGGTTCTGACATTATCTGATCTTCATATCTGATCCTAGGTCAATCAAGCTTCCTAGCTCAGATGATGTGTTGCTTAAGAAAATATTTCGTGGATGTATGGTGTCATCCAACACTCTGTTGCTGCATCATAGAGAACGGTTCCAAAGAAATTGTCTTCCCTGAATGCATGGCGTGCCTTCGACCTGCCGTAGGTCAGCGACCTTATGTTTGAATACTTTTTTGCTGAATAGTGTTAGGTAGGTGATATAAGACGTGGGAGTATCGGCCAGGAAAACTTTGTAAAGATCATGAGCACGTGCTCGTTTTATTTTTATTTGAGGGGAGTATTCCTCATTTCTATGACACGTTGAATTGAAAACCCATCTTGAAGGTTTTTCCATGCAGTTCACAGCCCTGCCCTTCTTCAGATCTAAGTCCCTCTTGTTTCTGAGCTACACGCCCGCGAAGATGGGAAGACTATTGCGGGGAGAGTACTTCAATGTCACCTTGGCATTCATAACGTCATAATCACGTCATCAAAATGTTCCAATTTCATGATACGTGCGACGATTCGGGCCGAGAAAAGAATTGTCGAGCCATTCAGATTTCCTGCACTTGAGTTTTAATAACCAGAACTCAGGTGCAGGAGATATGGAAATAACCTGTTGTTTTATTGCTCACCTTGAAATTAACATTGTGTTTGGGTTAACGTCAGGACAAGGAATTTATGAACAACAATATGTTGCAAGGGCATGCTCTTGATATCAATGCCACCTTGTCTTTACGCCTCATTAAACTGACCCTGTGTTTTTTTCCATTTGACGTCCTACCGGTGGAATGATGCGCAGAAAGCAAAAGGGAAGCACCTATGTACGGCAATCACTGTCTTCGGTTGTAGGAATTGGGAGGGGAATGGACGTGTGGAAGGAACGACACATCTTCTTGACAACTATTGGGGCCCCATGGTGGCAGAGTTACAATCAGGCTAAGGTCAGTTAGGCTACAGCTACAATATCCACCAAAGATTTCGAACGCAGACTCCAAACCACTAGCTGTAAAAATAATTGCAGTTGACCGTCGACCCGGGCTATTTAATGATGACCGAATAAAGTAAAAAACTCGATTCAAGCCCAGAACACCAGGACTCGGACTCGGCCTTGAACTAAACGTCATGAACTATGACTCATAATGCAGTGTGCTTATTTAGAACAATGCGGCTTCCGTCATCCATCCATATCTGATACCTTTGTGCACATCAAACCTTCAGCACATCAAAACATGGTGTTATGTGCAGGTTGGAACAAAGCACTCACTTTTCAGTGTTCTGCTCAAACAATAAGCCCTTCCGCTCCAATTTAAAAATCGAGCCCAGGGCTGCCATGAAACACGTCACGTCTTTACGTAAGTGTATTGATAACAACTAGCACGCATCGCACAAAGACATCACACAGTACTCATTCACGGCATTTGGGGAGACACCAAGGGAACCCGAAGGCGTACAATATAACCGCAAGGAAGAGAGCCGCACGAATGCAAGAAAAGGATGTGTAGATGACTTTCATCATTTCTTAGCAAAGCTTGAGTTTGTTCGCGTAGGCGGCATTAAACGCAATTAAATGTAGCGGGCCCCTCGGTGGTGCGCTCCACCTACAAACGTTAATCTGGGTTGATGACGATATCACAGTGCGGCCTAAACGACTGATATTCCTAGACGTATTGCTGCTGCTCTGCCCAGAACAGCTCGGGGTGTTCAATCCTCAGCTGTTCATACTCCGGGATCTGCGCGGGCGCCACCGGCAGGTGGGCGCCCTGCGGCTGGTAGCCTCCCTCGTCGGCCACGTAGCTGACCTGGTAGGTGTTGCCGTCATCGCCCACGAACTGGTAGTTGCCCTGCTGGGTGAGGCTGCCTGTCTCTGGCTGAGGTCCAGGGTACACCTGACCTGTCTCAGCCACCTGCAAAGACAGAATGCACATTATGCCTAATATCGGTGAAGGCTGATCCCTAGAACTATGCGCTGCAAAACCGACGCACAAACAAAAAGGACACTGCCACAATAAAGTTAGAACCGATGGCCTTTTCATGTGAAGTGTGATTTATGCGCCGATCATAAAAGTGAGTCATCGTATCCCCATACCCAGAAGTATGGACAGCATGAAGTGCAAGACTCAGACAAACCGCGCCCGGCTTGGCTGCCACTTATGTTACCCTCCTGACTAACAAGTGCATCCCTGGCAACGTATACGGATGACTCGCTCCCTAATCAAACGCATTTAGTCATAACGTGTCAGCAGTTCACCAGATGAGAAATCCAGTGTCATCATGTGAAATGAGTGTAATAAAATCCTCAAAAACTTACCGCCTGTCCGTTGTCCTGTTCGTAGCTGTACTCGTAGCTTCCAGTGTCGGGATCCTGATCGAACCTCTGGCTGAGAATGCGGATCTCGGGCAGTCCAGACCTCACAAACTCATTAGCGTTGTAGTTTTGCGGAGCAGCAGCAGCCGCAACCACCAGTGTAGCAAAGACGAGCTAGGGAAAAGGCCAGCGCGTTATTTAGAACAATGCCTGCAATATATGTGCACCATCTTGACAAGAAAACGCGTGATTTAGGAGTTCAACCAAAAGAAATCTCTGGCTACTAATTAGCAAATACGTAATTGCTTCTGGCAATTCGTTTTAATCCACAGAACTCCTATCTTTATTGTCTACTAACACGTGATTGTCCAAACATTTGTCACGCATTTGGAAGTTCCCGACCTTGCCTGGTTATCCAGTCTGTGATTGTAAAGAACAGATAACTTGAAAGTCCTCGACTGGGCATGTTTCTGTAACAATAATGGCGCTCCCTATGCTGAAGATGCGTTAGCCACTACGGGCATCAGATTGTCATGGGGCCTGCCCAGTGCCACGTCTGCCTGGTAATCCTCGTTCAGTTGCCCGGTACACGGCCGCTGTTCGGGCAACTACAGCACACACCACTCACCAGCTGCATGGCTCTGTGGTCCTCAGATCTGTTGTGCTGGGACGGCTGCAGCAAGCGACTGATGCTGAGAGCTCCAGCTCCAGGCCTTATAAGCGCCGTCAGCGGTGACGTCGCGCGGGCGAGCTACCCCGCCATGCCGACCTTTCCCTGCCCCGACAGCCGACGGCGACCTTCACAGCTCTTGCCGCTGGCTAAATGCCCACCCGCGAGATCGTCTGGGCTCCGTGCACACCTCCGCGCATGCTCCCAGAAACAGGCGCAGATTAGATTATAAAGTTGAAGAATCTTAAAGTTAAATTGGAAATTGAACGGACATGGATACAAATATTCGGACTTTTTTGGATAGTCGATATCATTCTGTCGTGTCGTATGTTGATATGCAGGACGCGCCTCACTTACAGACGATAATTTTAGTTATTATCAT
>NW_023597054.1:20842431-20919931 GCF_011947565.3 Pollicipes pollicipes | reverse complement strand
ACGGTGACCTTGTCAGTACTTATTGCCGGCTAACTGGCCCCCGCCAGGTCGTCCGAGCTCCGCGAATGACTCCGCGCCTTCGTCCAGGTAGAAGTGCCGATTACATTTTGTGGTAGGCCACACCGCTCTTCTGTCCCACCACCAACTGCCGACTACGGGAAAACCTTGAGCTACATCAGGTGGCTGGGTGAATCGGAGAGGAATCTTATTAACACCATCTTCAAGACCACTTTGGCAGTTATCATTGTGCTGTAGACCTGTGGAGTGATCCCTGTTCACGATCTAAAATACGTGACAAAATTGATCGAGAAGGATTGATATCATTCCAACAGAGCATTCAGCAAGAAATGGAACAAAAAGAGAGTGACACAGCAAAGCCGCCTTCGCGTAATTCAACAAGGTTCTTGATGCCGTGAAATGAAAGTGTAAGCCTCAGTGCAGCTTTCCATGCCCCAATGTGTACATAGTGTATCAAGAGGAAGCTGCCATGAAGGACAGTACAGGCACCGGAAGCTTACCCTGTGGTCATATGACCGGGGCACGATTGCGACAAGGAAGGCTCGCGACGTGCGGAGGATGGCCAAACAACTTCAGGGGCGTCGTGGCTCGGCCGCCAGTGAGGCGGTGTCTGCTGCTGAACCTGAGACGCCTTCCCTGCCAACTGCTGAGCCCGCGCCACCTGCTGAGCCAGCGCTGGCGGCTAGTGCTGACCCCGAGCCCTCTCCGGGACTAAGTGGTCCCAGCGCTGACGACTCAGCCGAGGGCACGGACTCTTACACGATTCCGTACATGGTAGGAGGTGGCGACGACGCCGATTGTTTTTTTCCGGTTGAGACCACTGTCACTGTACATTATAACGCTAACGATCTGACTAGCACCGCACTGGTGGTTGACAGCTACGGTGACTCGAACCGGGCCGCTGCTGCTATTATCGACGCCTTTCAACAAGACAGCAGAGACGGGCTGGCTACTTGAAATCAAATATCGTAGATCCTAAGAATATCTGCTGTGCAAGAGACAGAGCGAGAAAGGAGTGAATAAACCCACAAGTCAGGTTTGACATCCTCTACTCCGACTGCCACGAAGGTAGGAGCTACATGAGCCACACGGAGCCAGACGAATGCCGTCGAAAAACACGTGGTTGTCATCACTGAGCCAGGCAGTCGCTACGTGACTCATTTTACGTCCGACTTCGGCCGCGCCCTGCACTTGTTCAACGGGCTACGCTCAGTGAGCCCGCAGTGCGACGGTCACATCAATGTGCTCGGCTGCGATGGCACGGCCGTCAAATCCGAAGCAATAGGCGGCGTGTTCCGACTGTTTGAGCTGGCCACCGAATCACCCGTGCACAGGTTAATCTGACAGCTGCATGGCAACGAGCCGAACCTCCTCCATCTGCTGCTGAGCTTGGAAGGCGCGGCCTGGGCCGGAGAGATCTGGGGGAGAGACGTTGTGGCATTCAAGCCTAGGTTGGTACACGTGCCAAACCTGCCGGTCGACCTGATTCAGCAGATGAGCACCAAACAGCAGTTGCTGTACCTTCTGGCCTCAGGCGTTCCAAACAGCTCGGTCCCAAACGTGGCAGCCCGGTGGCGAATCGGACCATCGAACCATCTCAGGCAAATATGAAAGCCTATTATCTTCGAATTTATAGCAATGAGTGTTCAAAGTTAACCAAGTATCTATTGATATGTCATGTCCTTACTGTTGAGCATTCACTTATTATCATACCTCGCGCCGTGCGTAGTGCGTCGCATCCTTTGCTGGTTGGTTCATGCTTACTAGTATATCTGTTGACATGTATTCCGTCACATATAAGGACTGTGGATGTCGATATAATTATATACACCAAAAAGGCGTAATAATATTTGTATTGCACCACTTGAATGTATTTTTTAATGCTCGGTTAGTAACGTATTGTTCCAATATATTCCCTCCTATTTTCAGGTGGGGCCGCTTGTCTGCTCCTAGCTCACATCTCTACCAAGACCTCCAGAAGCGCTCTCAAGAGCCTCGTCCAGCGCGTGGTCGGTCGCTATGCGTCGGAATGGTTCACCATCCGGCAAAACAGCGGCTGCGACTTTGGCTTACGCAACTTGTTTCGGAGCATCGCGCTGCTCCGCGACCTGCGACAGCTCAGATAGGCCACGGTGCAGCCAGTCCTCCAGCGTAACGGGCACTGGGTCCGTCTGGAACACCTGCTGCTAGACATGGTGTGGGATAATAACCATATCGTCCGCGAACAAGTGGTTCCGATCGTCGCGCCGCTCGTGAGCAGCAAACCAAAGGTATTCTTCAGTCCAGGGATTTCGCCATCTCAGCCGTAAACTTCGAGGCCGTGAGGCACACCGAACTGATTCCCTAGCACGGACCAGTCTCACAGTTCCCATTGCGAGACTTCGGTTGCTGCGAGCTGCGGAACAAAGTGCAGTCACCGCTGGCTATTTTGCCCCATCTGGTTCACACCAGGAGTGCGACGCAGCGCCGCACTGCCAAGGACGTCTGCGGCTGGAGCTGGAGCTTCGGCAATATGTGGAGCCCAGCTGCGACGGTACTTCTGCTACCGTGCGGTCTCTGCCAACACGTGTTTCAGGTTTGCAGTCTGTGAGCAGTTGCTGTTTGGGCTGGTGCATCGAATACACAGGCTCGGCAAGGAGCAAGATGTTCCATGGGGTCACCCTACCGCCTCCCCCCCCCCCCCCCCTCCGCCCTCCTCTCTACGTCCGTGGTGCAGGCTGCAGAACTTGCTGTATGTATTAAGTGGTACACCAGACAATATATCTTGATTCATACACAGTTTATACACAGTTTTTTTGCATCACGTGAGTTGTCTCAGATAAGTGAAAATCTATAGCAATGCTAACCAGCATGCTCGTACGAGTTCATACTCAACAGCACATAAGTTTCCGCCAAAAGACAATCAATCGGGCAATGTCCGCATCCGAATGTTAGGACCTCTATACCGGGACATTCTCGTACGACGGCTTAACGAGCGCTCGGTAGCATCGTTTCTATACGCAAATATATTTTGTGCCGCTTGCCACCAACGGATTGGTGTTACCTGCGGCAGAGCACGTCGTTCAGCGTAGGGTGAATGCAACGCCGGGCATCGGTTTTCGGGTAATTTCGATCGACTCGCGCCTCACAAATTTAAGTTTTGGGGAAGAACTTTTGCTATGCCGTGTACTTTTGGACTCCTGCGCCAAACAATTTCTTGTCTCCGTTGCTTTTGTTACTGATGACACACCCTTATGTACATCTATTCACCGACGACCATCTACTCTTTCATTTGATTCGAGTGACAGAATCCAGCGATGCCAGTGGTGTCTAGGCTATCGGTTGTACATAGTGGTAACTTTATGCACAAACACTTAACAAGAATAGACACTCTGCTTTTTTACACCTTTTGTACGGTAAGCTGGCAGTGGTCTCCAACAACAACCATTCCATGGCAATTGAATAGCAACAGCTACAGGTCCTCAGCAAGTATTTCTTGCCTGACGTTTTCTAGGCTTGAAGTGAGCATTGCAGGTAAAGCCCGCCCCGACAGCTCAGTTTGCTAGAACCCCTGACTTCTCATTCACCCACCAGCTGCAGGGTGAGTTGAGTAACTTTCAGGGTTTGCTTTTTGTTTGACTGGATTAGCCTGTAGCCGGTTGTAGCAGCCGCGCTTAAGGTTCAGCACAGGGGCGTAGTAACTGTCTCCCTCCCCGCCCCCCGATGCCTATGTCTTTACTTGAGCGCCATAGATGTTTATTTTTGATTCGTTACGATGCCGATTGCCAAGCAAATTGGATGAACATTTTTTTTCACTTAAGTGAGCACCACAGCCTATGCAATATAGCAAGCTCTAGATGTAAAAAAAAAGGTTCTGACATTATCTGATCTTCATAACTGATCCTAGGTCGATCAAGCTTCCTAGCTCAGATGATGTGTTGCTTAAGAAAGTATTTCATAGATGTATGGTTTCATCCAGCACTCTGTCGTTGCATCATAGGGAACGGTTCCAAAGTAATTGTCTTCCCTGAATGCATGGCGTGCCTTTGACCTGCCGTAGGTCAGCCACCTTATGTGTGGATACTTATATGCTGAACAGAAGTAGGTAGGTGATATAAGACGTAGGAGTATCGGCCAGGAAAACTTTGTAAAGATTATGAGCACGTGCTCGTTCTTTTTGATTTGAGGGGAGTATTCCTCATTCCTATGACATGTCGAATTGGAAACCCATCTTGAAGATTATTCCATGCAGTTCACAGCCCTGCCCATCTTCAGATCTAAGTCCCTCTGGTTTCTGAGCTACACACCCGCGAAGATGGGAAGACTATTGCGGGGAGAGTATTTCAATGTCACCTTAGCATTCATAACGTCATAATCACGTTACTAAAATGTTGCAATTCCATGACCCATGCGATGATCCGGGCCGAGAAAAGAAATGTCGAGCCATTCACATTTCCTGCACTTGAGTTTTAATAACCAGCACTCAGGTGCAGGGGATATGGAAATAGCCTGTTGTTTTATTGCTTACCTTGAAATTAACATTGTGTTTGGCTTAACGTCAGGACAAGGATTTTATGAACCACAATATGATATCAATATCTTGATATCAATGCCACCTTGTCTTTACGCCTCATTAAACTGACCCTGTGTTTTTTTTTCATTTGACGTCCTACTGATGGAATGATGCGCAGAAAGCAAAAGGGAAGCACCTATGTACGGCAATCACTGTCTTCGGTTGTAGGAATTAGGAGGGGAATGGACGTGTGGAAGGAACGACACATCTTCTTGACAACTATTGGGGCCCCATGGTGGCAGAGTTACAATCAGGCTAAGGTCAGTTAGGCTACAGCTACAATATCCACCAAAGGTTTCGAACGCAGACTCCAAAGCACTAGCTGTAAAGATAACTGCAGTTGACCGTAGACTCGGGCTATTTAATGATGACCGAATAAAGTTTAAAAAAACTCGATTCAAGCCCAGAACACCAGGACTCGGACTCGGCCTTGAACTAAATGTCATGTACTATGACCCGTAGTGCAGTGTGCTTCTTCAGAGCAATGGAACTTCCATCATCCTTCCCATATCTGATATCTTTGTGCACATCAAACGTTCAGCACGTCAAGCTGGCTGGCAAGCACGTCAAGCAAGCACGTTTGCAGGCTGGAACAAAGCACTCACTTTTCAGTGTTCTGCTCCAACAATAAGCCCTTCCGCTTCAATTTAAAAATCGAGCCCGGGGCTGCCATGACAACACGTCACGTCTTTACGTAAGTGTATTGGTAACAACTAGCACGCATCGCACAAAGACATCACACAGTACTCATTCACGGCATTTCAGGAGACACCAATAGTGTCTGTAGGCGTACAATACAACCGCAAGAAAGAGAGCCGCACGAATGTAAGAAAAGGATGTGTAGATGACTTTCATCATCTCATTTCTTAGCAAAGCTTGAGTTTGTTCGCGTAGGCGGCATTAAACTCAAGTAAATGTAGCGAGCCCCTCGGTGGTGCGCTCCACCTACAAACGTTAATCTGGGTTGATGACGATATCACAGTGCGGCCTAAACGACTGATATTCCTAGACGTATTGCTGCTGCTCTGCCCAGAACAGCTCGGGGTGTTCAATCCTCAGCTGTTCATACTCCGGGATCTGAGCGGGCGCCACCGGCAGGTGGGCGCCCTGCGGCTGGTAGCCTCCCTCGTCGGCCACGTAGCTGACTTGGTAGGTGTTGCCGTCATCGCCCACGAACTGGTAGTTGCCCTGCTGGGTGAGGCTGCCTGTCTCTGGCTGAGGTCCAGGGTACACCTGACCTGTCTCAGCCACCTGCAAAAACAGATTGCACACTATGTCTAATATCGGTGAAGGCTGATCCCTAGAACTATGCGCTGCAAAACCGACGCACAAACGAAAAAGACACTGCCACAACAAAGTTAGAACCGATGGCCTTTTCATGTGAAGTGTGATTTATGCACCGATCATAAAAGTGAGTCTTCGTATCCCCGTACCCAGAAGTATGGACAGCATGAAGTGCAAGACTCAGACCAACCGCACCCGGCTTGGCTGCGACTTATGTTACGCTCCTGACTAACAAGTACATCGCTGTCAATGTATACGGATGACTCGCTCCCTAATCAAACGTATTTAGTCAGAACGTGTCAACAGTTCACTGGATGAGAAATCCAGTGTCATCATGTGAAATGAGTGAAATAAAGTCCTCAAAAACTTACCGCCTGTCCGTTGTCCTGTTCGTAGCTGTACTCGTAGCTTCCAGTGTTGGGATCCTGATCGAACCTCTGGCTGAGAATGCGGATCTCGGGCAGTCCAGACGTCACGAACTCATTAGCGTTGTAGTTTTGCGGCGCAGCCGCAGCCGCAACCACCAGTGTAGCAAAGACGAGCTAGGGAAAAGGCCAGCGCGTTATTTAGGACAATGCCTGCAATATATGTGCACCATGTTGACAAGAAAAACGCGTGATTTGGGAGTTCAACCAAAAGAAGTCTCTGGCTACTAATTAGCAAATACGTAATTGCTTCTGGCAATTCGTTTTAATCCACAGAACTCTTATCTTTATTGTCTACTAACACGTGATTGCCCAAACATTTGTTACGCATTTGGAAGTTCTCGAACTTGCCTGGTTATCCAGTCTGTGATTGGAAAAGCAGATAACTTGAAAGTCCTCGACTGGGCATGTTTCTGTAACAATAATGGAGCTCCCTATCCTGGAGATGCGTTAGCCACTGCGGGTATCAGATTGTCATGGGGCCTGCCCAGTGCCACGTCTGCCTGTTAATCCTTGTTCGGTCGCCCGGTGCACGGCCGCTGTTTGGGCGACTACAGCACACACCACTCACCAGCTGCATGGCTCTGTGATGCTCAGATCTGTGGTGCTCGGTCGGCTGCAGTAAGCGACTGATGCTGAGAGCTCCAGATCCGGGCCTTATAAGCCGCGGCAGCGGCGATGCCGCGCGGGCGGGCTCCCCTGCCGTGCCGACCTTTCTCTGCCCCGACAGCCGACGGCGACCTTCACAGCGCTTGCCGCTGGCTAAATGCCCACCCGCGAGATCGTCCCAGCTCCGTGCACGTCTCCGCGCATGCTCCCAGCAAGAGGTGCCGATTAGCTTATACATTTGAGGAATCCAGAAAAACTAAGGTGGAAATTGGACGGGCATGCATACAAATATTCGGAACTTTTCGTATAGCCGATATTATTCTGTCGTGTCGCATGTTGGTATGCAGGATGCACCTCACTTACAGACGATAATTTTATTTTTTAACATTCCAATAAAGTGAGGGAATACGTTGAGCGGCGTGGCTTGAGTGATCGTTTGTATGTGGTAGTGTTTTTGTGCTTTTTAGGAGGATTGAAAATATATAAACAAGCTGATTTTTTGACGCATTTTGGTGAGCTTAGGGTGGTCTCTCCTTGACTGCTTCTACTTCAGGACCTGAACGGGTACCCGCAGCAGGTGGGTGTCATGCGACGGCTGGATTTTTGCCGTTTCAACCATGGACTTTGGACACGACCTTCCTGAAATCGGCACTCCTGTTCCCAGTGGAGGCGGCGGGTGCAACGATGGTTGGCGAAGCGCCGTCAGCGTGTGATGGCGTGACTTACAGCCGCTCTCCGAGCTGTGGCAACCGACGCAGCTGTTGTTGGTGTGATGTGACGTCACACGTGCACACTGAGCAGACACATCAGGGTATGGAGGACAGCAGGCTTTTGGAAGGACGGTAATGAATGAACGACGATTGTTCAAGTGGCGTGTTATTGCTCATCATCAGGGGGTCAAGCTCGAACAAAATATGTTGACTTAATACCTTGAGTGGCAAAAAACTGACACTTGCCTTCAATCTTGCCGACGTGAAAAAGAACAATCAAAGCTCATCGCTTTTTAGCATGACTGAAAAAATAAGACGCACCAACTTGAGGTTTCTCCATTGTCATCATGCTTAAGTTATTGACGCTAATTAACCCTTTTAACCCTAAAACGATGCATCCGCATCCCACACCCCATTTACGGACCTAAATTCCAACAATGTCCTGCCACTTCACAACAGCTAATGTACTTTGCGCAACGCTCTAAATGGCAGTTTCGATGTCTTTTATGAAACATATCATTCAAACCCATCAAACGTCCAGCATCACAAAATATTTTTCACGTTTCCCTTTTTGAGTGCGCTAATGAGAGCATGCTTTTAAATTTCGGTGTGCTAAACTAAAGATCACTTCCCCCCCCCCCCCCCGCCGCGGCCGCCAGCCAGTTCGAGTACTTCAACGACAACAGTTGATTTCGTCCGGGCACGAAGCCAAAATTTAGCTCACCGGAGGATAAACGCAAAATTGTTGCCAACATACTGAAAACTTGTGTAAGATTGCTCTGAAATCGTCCAGTACATAAGCTTATTTGTTCAGGGACCGTGGAAAAAATCCTCCGTGGTCCTTCTCTTCACGGCGTCCCTGACTTCAGTTGGGTTTCATCGGGCTTCAGTAGGTTCAATAGTGTTGAAAAGATGAAGATGTAGTAGCATCGGTTAGTAAAACTTGCTCAATCTAATAAGCACGTGCTCGTTCTTGGATTGCCTGTTGGCTTTGACTGGTACTCAGAAATCAGAACACTTATAATCAGTTCTTAGACGCAGGGAATTTGCCATTCGTTAAAAGGTATCCACTCGATGAAATGTGAAGTCTTATACAGCACGTAAATGCAGATGATTTTTCTATTGCTCACCCGGAAACAGCAATTTTGGTTCGCCTAATGCTAGGTTTAGAATTTATGGACCAACATCAACATGAAGCATGGTCACGAAGGTTACCGATTTCAGTTGGGTTTCATCGGTTTGTTTGGGGCTGAATAGTGTTGGAAAGGTGAATATGTAGTAGTATCTGTCAGTGAAAATTCCTAGCGGTTATAAGCACGTGCTCGTTCTTCCATTGCCCGTTGTCTCTAGCTAGTACTCAGAAATCAGGACACTTATAATCAGTACTCAGATGCAAGGAATTTGCCAATCGTTAAAAGGTGTTCATTCGATGAAATGCAACGAACAATACAGCAAGTACAGGTAGATGATTTTTCTATTGCTGACCCGGAAAAACAGTTTTGGTTCGCCTAACGCTAAGTTAAGAATTGTATGAACCACATCATGGACGATGGGCATGTTCTTGATATTAATGCCAGACTGTCTTTGAGCCACTTTTAACTGCCCTTTTTCCTGTATGACGTTTTGCAGATGAAATAATAGGCAGAAAGCAGAAGGGAAGGACAAATGTTCGGCCTTCACTATCTTCGGCTGTAGTAGATATTTTCGGGTGTAATAGAAAGGAGGCGTGTGTGTGGGGAGGGGGGGGGATGTGGGTGTGGGTGGATGTGTGCGCGTGCGTGCGTGCGTGTGCGTGCGTGCAGGGATCGCAAACGTTTTTGGCTTCTATTGGAGCTTCATTTTAACAGTGAGTTTGACTTAAAACAAGGTCAGTTAGACCAAGCATAGCCATCACACTATAATTTTCATCATCTGCAATGTCCACCTCCAGCGTAATGATGTGGAACTAACTTTGCCGCTGATGGACCCGGGATGAAACCTTAAGACTCAAAACCAAACTCGGAAGTGGACTGAGTCTCTAACGAGTCGGATGCAGACTTAGACTCGTAAGCCGTGAAAAATTATTGCATTCTTCCTCGGACTCGGACTGGTTAATGCTGCAAAAAAAGAGTCAGAAACTCGATTAGGGCTCAGAGCGCCTGGACTTGACCTCGGACTTTGCTTGAAATATTTTTACTTAGACGCATGTCTGCAATGTGCTTCGTCGGGAATTATGCAAAGTTGATTTTGCACCTCCGATCTCTTGGCTACGCCATTTATGCACGACCAACTCCCAACTCGATAGAACATGCTATTTGGAAGCCGGGGCAAAAATTGACTTTGATATGGTTTGTTCCAAGAAACAGTTCCTACGCTGCAATATACATACCGAGCCCACGACTGGCATGAAAACATGCCACGACCTGACATAAGTTTATTGATAAAGACTAGCATACATCGGCCAAAGTCATTGCACGGTACTTATACCAGACACTTAAGCAGAACAAGAACGGTATTTGAGGCGCACAGAAAGACCACACAGATAATGGACGGCTTGTAAGCGTTTCACCACATGAAATACTATATCCAGCGGAATCAAAGAACATGAACAGGTACACCAAGATTGTGCATAGAACTTCCATCATCCCATGTCTTAGCAAACTTGAAGTTTGTTCGCGTAGTCGGCATTAAATGCATTTGAATGTAGCGAGCCTCTCCGTGCTGCACTCCACCTACAAACGTTGACTTGGTTTGATGTTAGTATCAGAGAGCCTGAGCGACTGATACTCCTAGACGTATTGCCTCTTCTCTGCCCAGAACAGCTCGGGGTGTTCAATCCTCAGCTGCTCGTACTCCGGGATCTGAACTGGCGCCACCGGCAGGTGGGCGCCCTGCGGCTGGTAGCCTCCCTCGTTGGCCACGTAGCTGACCTGGTAGCTGTTGCCGTCATCGCCCACGAACTGGTAGTTGCCCTGCTGGGTGAGGCTGCCGGTCTCTGGCTCAGGTCCAGGGTATACCTGACCTGTCTCGGCCACCTGCAAAGGAAGCATGCACATGTGTGTTATCACTGAATTCTGACCTCCAAGACTATGCGTTGCATTACTAACGCATAGGCTGGAAGACAGCTTTGGCATTAAAGATAGAACCCATTCCCTTTGATGTGAAGTGGGCTTTAATCACCCATTCACATAGTCAGCCTTCCTATCCTCTCACTCGTAAGCATCGACTGCTTAAATTGCAAGATTCAGACCATCCAATCCCGCCTGGGTTACGACCTAACGTTGCACTGCTATCGAGTACAATCCTGCAATGTATGCAGATGACTCGCTACGTTAATCGAAGACATTTAGTCATGAAGATGAGCAGTTCACCAGATGAGCAATCCACAAGGCGTAACGCGTAATGAGGATAGATGAACTGCTCAAAAACTTACCGCCTGGCCGTTGTCCTGCTCGTAGCTGTACTCGTAGTTTCCAGTGTTGGGGTCCTGATCGAACCTCTGGCTGAGAATGCGGATCTCGGGCAGCCCAGATTTCACAAACTGATTAGCGTTGTAGTTTTGCGGAGCAGCCGCAGCCGCAGCCACCAGTGTAGCAAAGACGAACTGGGGAGAAGGCCAGCGCGTCAGCTAGGGCAGTGCTTGCAATATATGCGCACCATTTTAACAAGAAAAAAGGGTCACTCAGTGAACAATCATAGGAAAGTTATCCCTACTTATCAGCGAACGCTTCATGGCTGCTGCCCTTTTTAAGCTAGAAAAGCTGCCTTTTCATTTGCTATCAGCATAAGACTGCTCAAATATTCTTACACGTTTGGAATCTCCGGAACGTTCCCAAGAACACACAGTCAATTATTGGAAAGAGTCACTTAGCTGGGAGTCCTTGGCTGTGCATGCTATTGCAGCGGTCATTCAATACCCTAGCCTGTAGATGCATTAAACACTAGGAGCAGCATCTTTGCGTGGAACGACCCCTATGCTTCATTTGTCTGTTTATCCTCTCGTTCAGCCGCCCGGTACATGGCCGCTGTTCGGTCGACTACAGCACACACCACTCACCAGCTGCATGGCTCTGTGGTGTTCAGATCTGTGGTGCTGGGACGGCTGCAGCAAGCGACTGATGCTGAGAGCTCCAGCTCCGGGGCTTATAAGCGGAGGCAGTGGCGAGGCCGCGCCGGCGGGCTACCCCATCGTGCCAACCTATCACTGCCCCGCCAGCCGACGGTGACCTTGTCAGTACTTATTGCCGGCTAATTTCCCACCCACGAGATCGTCCAAGCTCTGCGAATGCCTGTACCTTCGTCCAGGTCATAGTACCGATCTGATTACAAATTTTGTCAAGTTCAGAAATTGCATAAGTCCAAGTTGGACATTCCACAAACAGGGACAGAAATCCCTGGTGTTTTTTTTTTTGACAGACGGTGTCATTCTTTCGTGTTGCAAATTGGTATACATAATGCACAATGTACATCATGAGGTGTACGTTGTACGTATCTCACCAACGACCGCCTACTTTTTTTATTTCGTTCAAGTGACACCACCCGTCCCAACAGCTCAGTTTTCTAGAGCGCCTGACTTTCCATTCACCCACCAGTTGCAGGGCGGGTTTGAGTGGCTTTCGGGGCTTGCTTTTTGTGGGATAGCATGTGGGCGGTGGGAGCAGCCGCGCTAAAGGTTCGGCACAGGGGCGTAGTAACTGCCCCTCCCCCCCGATGCCCATGTTCTTTGCTTGAGCGACATAGATGTTTACTTTTGATTTCTTACGATGGCGCTGACTGAGTTCCGTCCCCATCACATTAAGAAAGTTATGATTACGTCCGTGGTTGGGTAACGTCAGAGGTTGGGACGAACCGTCTAAAGAATCTAATGACGAACGAATCTAACGAATCTAAGACGAAATAATTAATTCGGTAGACCTTGGTTTCGGAGTCGCATTCAGCTTGAAGATATGAAAATCAAGGCTGGGAGACAGACTTTATCTAAGAAAAAGTTGAAATTTGGATTTTCCGATGACGATGCGAAGCGATTTTGCGGGTGTCTTTGTTTTACTGAATTTCTATGGAGCGTCAGACATGTCAAAGCATGCATAGAGTTCACGTCGTAGTATAAGACGTAGTAGTATCCGCTAGTAGCTGTGTAGAGGTTACGACTGCATTATTCTCCAGAATGAAACATTTTTATTAAGAAAGGGTTGCATCATGCGTATGTGGATTCATTGACTCATTTTGAGATGAGGGTGATTTTTTTTTGCAAAATTATTGCAGTCATGGGGTTCTCATCACGCCGCATCTGATAGTATTGGTGTGCGAAAAGAAAATGGTCGCCAATGGGAGTTTCAGTAGTTTTATTTTGTTTCACTGTTTTTGCGTCTATGACCGGTTCATTAAACCGTAGCCGAATGGGTCTTTTGATTTGCCGGTATAAGCTTAACTTTCACCCGTGCCCTTACATCTCAAACATGTGTTTATGTACACAACACAAGACGTCAAACGTTTACCTTGTAAACCGGACATACATGCATTACAAATTAGATCACCGGATGGACAATCACATGGTGAGAAAAACGACCTAGAACGTGTTTCAAAGTATTTTGGTTTTGTCATGCTGAAATAACACTAAGGCTAAATTTTTTAGCAACGAAGTTGATCTTGCACATTTTAAAACTGACCCTATCTTTGCACACAGCCTTAACCAAATATGGTAACGTTCCATAGCCGTTCAGGTCTGTATCTCATTAGTGTCGATGGTGTGCCTGCTGATGTTGACGATATTGCTGTCGATGATGATGTTCCTGTTGATGTTGATGACGTTCCCGCTGCTGTCGTTTGTCTACGACGTTGTTTTTCCAGTCGATGTTGTTATGTGACTTGTCGGTGAAGGCGACGTCTAAGTTGTTGGGAGTAGGCGTCTGCTTCGAACAGGTTTTGTGTTGCTTTTTTTTACATGAGCGTTCATTTGCATAAGCATTCAACAATATTTTCATGGCACGTCCAAATTCTGAACGGATGACTGCCTTTTTTGTCGACACAGGATGAGTTGCTGTGTTGTAGATGGTGATCCCGGAATGGTTAGGCTTTATGCGAAGTTTTGTTGACAATTTGAAGCTTTGATTTACTGTCACGAATGTATTCAGAAATGCAGGCTGTCCATACGTATGCGTGTCTACTAAGGTAAATTTGATGTTGTTATGGAGAGTATTAAGGTATGTGATGAAGTCTAACAGCTCACTGTGAGAGTGAGTCCAGACCCCTCTAGAATCGTCAAGGTGTTAGGCGTAAACGTCAGGTGTTAGGCTCGCATTCTTAAAGGCAATTTGTTTCAATTTGTGCATGAAGATTATTGCAACTGAATGTGCCACTTTGTGGTCCATGGCAATGCCGAACTGCTCTTTATATTGTTCGTTGTCAAATCTGAAGGTGTTTTTTGAAGACCGTGCGTAAGAAGTCCTGTGATTTTTGCAGGTGTGAGACCACCAGTTTCAATGTCATTCTAGTGTTGGCAAATAAGGCTAATGACCGCCGATACCGCATCCACCAGCGGCATGCTACGATGTAGGTTGACATCATCGATACTGAAAACTGTGGCGTTCCGTCGAAGTTGGTCGCCAAGAAACTGATATTTGAGTCTTGTTAGGCATTCTTATGTGTGTGTGTGTTTTTTTAGACGAGCCGTTATGAAAGTGAGAAGTTGACTGCTGATGAGAAGACTGCTAGCAATTGTCGCTCGGTTTCAGAGTTGTGTCCTCTTTCATTTTTATCAGCTTCAAACCTTTACGATCCTCTTTCGTGGTACAGCGCTTTTGCACACGTTAGAAACTAGTTGTTTTAGTGACCTAGGCTTTTCTTCAGTTTGGCCCAAAGTCGATGGACGCTATTTTTACTGAGTCTGGAAGGTTTCGGAAAATGTTAAAGTAATCTAAAATCTAAGGTGTGAAGCTTGAAAAAAGAAACTTCACCAAAACTGCAACTTACTTAACTAATCTTACGTATACAGGGGTGGCAAAAAGGTCATCTAAAACCCCTTTCAAAGTCAATCGTTCTTCTTCAATATAAATACCTGGCAAACCACTGCAATGAAAGCACAATACACCTTTACGTAAGTGTATTGATAATAACTAGCATACATCGCTTAAAGTCATTACACAGTACTCATACGAGGCATTTGAGCACACACCAACGGTATATGTAGGAGCACAGTACAACCACAAGAAAAAGAGCGGGAGGAATGTATAAAAAGGACATGCATATAAATTTCATAGTTTTATTTCTTAGCAAATCCGGAATTTGCCCACGTAGCCGGCATCGAACGCATGCAAATGTAGTGCCAAGTCCCTCCGTGCTGCACTCCACCTGCAAACGTTAACCTGGGTTGATGATAATATCAGAGGGCCTGAACGACTGATACTCCTAGACGTATTGCTGCTGCTCTGCCCAGAACAGCTCGGGGTGTTCAATCCTCAGCTGTTCATACTCCGGGATCTGCGCGGGCGCCACCGGCAGGTGGGCGCCCTGCGGCTGGTAGCCTCCCTCGTCGGCCACGTAGCTGACTTGGTAGGTGTTGCCGTCATCGCCCACGAACTGGTAGTTGCCCTGCTGGGTGAGGCTGCCGGTCTCTGGCTCAGGTCCAGGGTATACCTGACCTGTCTCAGCCACCTGCAAAGGCAGAATGCAGATGGTGTCCTATCAATGAAGGCTGATCAATAAGACTATGCGGTACATACCTAACGCAGTAGCTGGATGACAACTTCGGCAATACAGTTAGAACCGATTGCCTTTTGCATGTGAAGTGGGATTCATCCCCCCATTGGCAATATCGGAGGCCGTATCCTCTTACCCACAAGTTTAGCAGCCTTAATTAATGTGGCAACCAAATGCAGGTCCAGCCCGTAGTCACGTGAAGTTCGCGATCTCTATTCGTTGACACCGTCTACGGCTGACCTATTTGGAGCCGGGTCTGAGTACCCCAACCCAGGCGGACAAGGCATGATCCGGGTGCAATATTCCGACCGATAGCACCTGGCTGACTTGCGACTTCACGTTATACTGCTGACCACTAAGCATAACCCTGGCAATGTGCACGGATGACTATTTACGTTAATCAAAGGCATTTTGTCATGACGTGTCAACAGTTCGCCAAATTTGCAGTCCATAAGGCATAACGTATAATGAGGAGGAATAAACTGCCCATAAACTTACCGCCTGACCGTTGTCCTGTTCGTAGCTGTACTCGTAGTTTCCAGTATTGGGATCCTGATCGAACCTCTGGCTAAGAATGCGGATGTCGGGCAGACCAGATCTCACAAACTGATTAGCGTCGTAGTTTTGCGGAGCACCCGCAGCCACAACCACCAGTGTAGCAAAGACGAACTAGGGAGAAGGCCAGCGCGTTAGCTGTGACCATTCTTACAATTGATGTGAACCAGTTTGACAAGAAAAAAGCTTCATTCAGTGGCTGAAACAAGGAAAATTCCTCCGTACCGAAGAACAAATGTTGTGATTACTTCTGGCCTGTTTGGATCCTCCAAAGTTGCTCTTTTCATGGGCTATTAACTTTGTATTGCACAAACATTCTTACACATTGGGAAGTTCCGAAACTTTTCCAGGAACCCGCAGTCCATAAATGGTAAGAACCAGCCCATTGAAAGTCCTGGGCTGCTCATATCACTAGAGCGATCACGAAACATCCTATCCTGCAGATGCATTACACATTACGACCAGCACCTATGGGACGACTTCCATGCTTCATTTGCCTGTTTATCCTCTCGTTCGGCCGTCCGGTACATGGTCGCTGTTCGGGCGACTACAGCACACACCACTCACCAGCTGCATGGCTCTGTGTTACTCAGATCCGTGGTGCTCGGTCGGCTGCAACAAGCGACTGATACTGAGAGCTCCATCTCCGGGCCTTATAAGCGCCGGCAGCGGCGCGGCTGCGCGGGCGGGCTCTCCCTCCGTGCTGACCTCTCTTTGCCCCGTCAACCGACGGTGACCTTGACAGTGTTAACCGCTGGCTAATTCCCACCCGCGAGATCGTCTGAGCTCCGTGGATGCCCCCGCGCATGCGTTCAGGTTGAGGTGTCCACCTGACGACAAATTTTTAATTTCAAGAATTTGCAAAGTCCAAGCTGGAAATTCGACGAACGGGGGGAAAATTAGTGCAATTTTTGGACGTTTGATATCATTCTACCGTGTCGCAAAGTCGCACGCATTATGTGCATAACTTATCAGCGATCATTTCTTTCTTTTCATTCGATTCGTGTGATGGCATGCAGCGACAGCAGTAGAGCTGGGGTTGTCGGTTTTACTTGGAAGTGATTTGATACAACGTAATTGAAAATGATGGACAGCCTGATTTTTGCACCTTGTTGGGCGGAAAGTTGGTGCTGGTCCATCCTTGGAGTTAGGATCGGACATTGGACAAGAACCTCTGGAAATTGGCCCTTCTGCTCCCAGCGCGGGCGGCGGGTGCAGCGGCGTCTAGCGAGGTGCCGTCAGCAGGTGATGGTGTGATGGTGTAGAGGCCATCGGCTTCATGAAGTACCATTTTCTAACAACGTAACCTATCTGTTCGGACAAAAGGAGGAAGCAGTAGCAATCAGGATATTCATGAACATTTAGCAATGCATCACACCATGAAGCATGATTTTGTATGCCCAAAACACGTTGTGGTAGCTCACCGCTCCGTGAGTGCATTGCAGTGCAGATGGAATCATTAAGCATACAACCCTGCATTGCGAGGGGGAAGCAATGCGGCTCGCAAGGCTTACCCAATGTGAAAGGATGCTCTGGTTAAACAAAATGTTCTACATCTGAAGATATTGAAACAAGCATTGTGTATGATAAAATGAGGTCACTTATCACTGCTGGTCTACTTTATGTAGAAAGGACTGCTCTAGACAACGCAATTTTTCTGTTCAGCAAAAGTCCTCCTCAATACGTCATTGCTCGATTACGTACATTACCGTAGGTTATCAGAAGTCAGAACTCAGAAGTCTTCTGCTCCTGTTTCGAGAAATGCATGTTGCCGAAATATCAACCTAACTATATCTCCATTCTCCTGGATTTTCTAAGGAATAAGGCTGATACTACTGTCTTATCTTTATGGCTCAAAACCCCATACACATGTGCAACATTTTCATTTAAATGAGTCATCATGCATCGCGTGGCCTGACCAAGGCCGTCCAATGAGCTTATATCTCCGCATTTATCAGGTGTTGAAGAACGTGCAACTTTTCCAACAACATATTGACTGATAGCGTTCAAAAGAAAATGAGTGTTCCTGTTCAGTAACTATGTGTTCTTTGGTATCGTCCAATGCATACAGCTATTAGGATATGCGAAATCGGTGAGTTGTTAGAAGCCGGCTAGGCGGCTAGATGCACGCTGTGCACGCGTGCGACGGACCTGACCTTTTACAAGCCTAAGAGATAAGACTGTAGTCTACGCTGAATAAAACACGCAAATGTAGTTGCAGCTTGATTGCAGTTCAAATTGGTGTCAAATCAATTCTGGTATAAAATGGCGGATAATCCACAAACCTAAATATCCACCAATTCAAGTGCATGTTACGAAAAATAAGCTTAGATCAGCACATTCCAGAAGTGGCTTAATCACGACGAATGCACCAGCCACATCAACGATAGCAGATCCATTAGATATGATCTATCATTACAGGAGTGAGTGAGGGAAATGATGAATCTCGCCGGAAACATAAGAAGAGTTGCAACGAAAAATGTCTACACTATTTTATAGGTAGTTACTCGCTGCATAGAAGCCATGTCATGCATGTATTAAGCTATTTGCTGTGCAAAATAGCAATTTTTACGTGTTTTGAACGCATTAAGTTTTTAACGGAGCCCAAGCTTCCAGATTTCCCTTGATTTCTGTAAAGGCCATCTTGAGAAAAAACGCTCTCCCTACAGTTCCCTTTCGACAAAAAAAACTGTTGTTTAGGAAACTACGTAAAAGTTTCACTATGTTCAATAATGCACAACACCAGAGTCAAACATTTACCTGGTAAACCAGACATACAAACATTACAAGTACGGTTGCCCGATGGACAATGAGGTGGTGAGAAAGCTGATCGAACTAGGTTGCGCTTTCAAAGTATAATGGCTTTGCCATGCTAAACGTACAGTAAGACTATATTGTTTTCGCAAGTGCCTGTATCTTTGCACACAAAAGCTTCATTCACATATGGTAACGTAAGATAGTTCGCCCAGGTCTTGATCCCATTGGTGTTGATGGTGTGCCTGCTGATGTTGACTATGTCCTGTTGATGTTGATGATGATGCTCCCGTTGCTGTCGTTTGTCTCGGCGTTGTTTTTTCAGTCGATGTTGTTATGTGACTTCTCGGTGAAGGAGACGTTTAAGTTGTTTGGAGCAGCCGTTTGCTTCGAACAGGTTTTGTGTTTTGTTTTCACATGGAGGTCATTTGCAGAGGACATTCAGCAATATTTTCATGGCACGTCCAAATTCTGAACGGATGACTGCCTTTTTTGTACATGGGATGGGGTGCTGTGTTATAGATGGTGATTCCAGAATGTTTAGGCCTGATGAAGAGTTGTGTTGAAAATTGGTAGTTTTAACTAGCCGTCGTGAATGAATGCAGAAATGCAAGCTGTCCAGCCGTATGTGTGTTATCTAGAGGAAACTGGATGCTGTTATGGAGAGATTTAAAGTGTTTAATCAAGTCCAGCAATTCATTGTGAGCGTGCGTCTGGGCCCTCATAGAGTCGTCGAGGCATCTGCCGCAAAAGTTAGGTCTTAGACTCGTGTTGTTAATGGCAACTCGTTCAAATTTGTGCATAAGGATTTTTGCAACCTGAGGTGCTACCTTGTTGTCCATGGAAATGCCGAGTTATTGTTTATATTGTTCATCGCCAAATCTGAAAGTGTTTCTTGGGAGACAGTGCGTAAGAAGTCTTCTGATGCTCGCAGGTGTGAGGCCACAATGGTCAACATCAGTTTGGTGTTGACAAATAAGGCCAATGACCGCCGATACCGCCTCCACCAGCGGGATGATGTCATGTACGTTGACAACATCGATACTGAAAACTGTGGCGCTCCGTGGAAGTTGGTCGCCAGGGAATTGATGTTTGAGTCTTGTCAGGTATTCTGTGTTTCTGAGACGAGCCGTTATGTTGGCAAGAAGTTGTTATAAGATCTTATCTGAGAGCCTAGGCGTCTATTTCAGTGGGGCCGCCACAAACAGACGCAATAAATGCGCCGCAGGGGTTATCCTCCATGGTCCTTTAGTAGCCGAAAGGAAACTGGTGTTGTATACTTGGTGAGTAGAAGGCCTATCAGAATTCAGTCGAGACGCTTGTTTTTTTAAATGTGGCGAACTATCTGTTTGGTTTCTGCTTCAGTCTTTGTGGTTGGGCTCTTGGGCAGTTTTTAGTAGCTATTTTTGCCTTGCGGTAGATCGTTAACTTTGTTAACGTAAGTTACCTTATTCAAAATAACCAATGCCTCACAGTTTTTACTCTTTTTAAAAATTATGCACTCGTGCATTTTCAGTAGCTTCAAACTTTTTCGTTCCTCCTCCAGAATGTTTGACATTGTTTTCGAATGGTTTTTGCACACGTTAAGATGTCGTTGTTTCAATGACAGAGGGTTTTTTGCTTTTGGTCCAAATCCCGCGGGCGAGTGTTTTTTACTGAGCTGTAGCTCTTTGGGAAACGTGCAATGACACTACGATTTTCAGACGGAAAGCTTGAAACAAGAAACTTCATGAAGCACAGCTTACTTAACGAATATCGCGTACCTATTTATGGTGAGGAGGTCATCTCAATTCCATTTTAAAAGTAGTAGTTTTGCTTCACTACAGATAACCGGCCCGCCAATGCCATGAAAGCACACTACGCCTTTACATAAGTGTATTGATAAAGACCAGTAAGCATCGCTCAGTCATTACACAGTACTCATAAGAGGCATTTGAGCAGACACCAATCTTATCTGCAGGCGCACAGTTCGAGCTCACGGAAGAGAACAGCACGAATGTATGAAAAGAATATGCATATAAATTCCACGATCTCATTTCTTAGCAACCCCGGAATTTGCTCACGCAGTCGGCATTAAACGCATGCAAATGTAGTGTCAAGTCCCTCCGTGCTGCACTCCACATACGCACGTTAACTTGGTTTGATGTTAGTATCAGAGAGCCTCAATGACTGATACTCCTAGACGTATTGCTGCTGCTCTGCCCAGAACAGCTCGGGGTGTTCAATCCTCAGCTGTTCATACTCCGGGATCTGCGCGGGCGCCACCGGCAGGTGGGCGCCCTGCGGCTGGTAGCCTCCCTCGTCGGCCACGTAGCTGACTTGGTAGGTGTTGCCGTCATCGCCCACGAACTGGTAGTTGCCCTGCTGGGTGAGACTGCCGGTCTCTGGCTCAGGTCCAGGGTATACCTGACCTGTCTCAGCCGCCTGCAAAGGCAGAATGCACATGATGTCCTATCAGTAAAGGCTGATCTCTAGGACTATGTGCTGCATAACTAACGCATTAGCTGGACGACAACCTCGGAAATGAAGTTAGAACCGATTCCCTTTTGCATGTGAGGTGGGAATTAATCACCATTAGCAATGTCAGTCGTCTTATCCTCTTGCCCGTAAGTTTGGCAGCCTAAAGTACCGTAGCAACAAATGCACGTCTGACCCGTAGTCACGCCAAGTTTGCGATCTCTATTCAATGACCCTGTCTATAAACGATGCTGAAATGCTGTCTTATTTGGAGCCTGCTTTGAGTTCCTCAATCCAGGCGGACAAGGCGCCATTTGGTTGCAAGATTTAGACCAACCGCACCCGGCTTGGTTGCGACATACGTTGCCCTCCTGGCTATCAAGTACATTCCTGGCAATGTATACTGGTGACTCCTTCACTAATCGAAAGCATTTGGTCATGGAGTGTCAACAGTTCACCAAATGAAAAATTCAGTGTCATCATGTGAAATGAGTATAAATAAAATTATCAAAAACTTACCGCCTGTCCGTTGTCCTGCTCGTAGCTGTACTCGTAGTTTCCAGTGTTGGGGTCCTGATCGAACCTCTGGCTGAGAATGCGGATCTCGGGCAGTCCAGACCTCACGAACTCATTAGCGTTGTAGTTTTGCGGAGCAGCCGCAGCCGCAACCACCAGTGTAGCGAAGACCAACTGGCGGGAATGCCAGCGCGTTAGCTGTGACCATTCTTACAATATATGTGAACCAATTGATCAAGAAAAATGTGGCGTTCAGTGGCTTAAAGAACGTATATTTATGCATATTTAAAAACAAATGTTGTAATTGCCTCAGGCCTGTTTTAATCCCCCAAAGCTGCTCTTTTCATTGGCCGTTAACTTAGTATTGCACAAGCATTCCTATACACTTCAAAGTTACAGGACTTTCCCAGCAACCGCAGTCAAAAAAGGAAAATCAACCAAGTGGAAGTCATGAGCTGCACAAATTACTGTAGCGATCATAAAATACCTTATCCCGACGATGCATTAAATACTACGAGCAGCACCTATGGGACGACACCCATGCTGCATCTGCCCGGCTTGCCTCTCGTTCGGCCGTCAGGTACATGGCCGCTGTTCGGGCGTCTCAGCACACCACTCACCAGCTGCATGGTTCTGTGGTGCTCAGATCTGTGGTGCTCGGTCGGCTGCAGCAAGCGACTGATGCTGAGAGCTCCATCTCCGGGCCTTATAAGCGGCGGCAGCGGTGACGCCGCGCGGGCGGGCTCCCCTGCCGTGACGACCTTTCCCTGCCCCGTCGGCCGACGACGCCCTTGAATGCGCTTGCCGCTGGTTAACTGCCCACCCGCGAGATCGTCCGAGGTCCATGGATGCCCCCGCGCAGGCGTCCAGGTTGATGTGCCCACTTGACTGGAAATTTTTAGATTTTCAGAAATTGCCGAAGTCTAAGTTTGAAATTCGACGAACAGGGGCAGAAATCTCCGGAATTTTTGGAAAGTTGATATCATTCTACCGTGTTGCAAATTGGTACGCAGTAGGTGCATTATTTACCAGCAATCATTGTCTTCCTTTTCATTCGTTTAAGATGAGGAAATGTAGCGATATCAGCAGTGGCTGGGCCTGTCGGCTTTACTTAAAAGTGATTTGATATAGCGACTTGAAAATGATGGACATCCTGACTTTTGACACCGCTTGGGCGGAAAAATTGTGCTGGTCCATCCATAGGGGTTCGGATCGGATATTGGACAGTAATTTCTGGAAATCTGTAGCTCTGATCTCAACGCGGGCGGCGGGTGCAACAGCTGCTAGCGAAGTGCCGTCAGCGGGTGATGATGGTGGATGATCCACAAACTCGAACATCGCCACCAATCCAAATACATTTTACGAGAAACAAACTTAGATCAGCAAATTTCAGAAGTGGCTGGGGTCACGACGGGTGAACCAGCCACATTAACGATAGCAGCTCCATTATATATGATATATTGTTATAGGAACCAATGAGGGAAATGAATATCGCTGGCGGCATGAGGAGAGTTACACCGAAAAATGCTTACACTACCTTATATGTAGTTACTCAATGCATGGAAGCCGCGCCTTGTATGCATTAAGTTATTTGCTACGCAAAATTTGTGCTTTCGTTATTCCACTGCGTTCCCTCAGGACAGAACCCTGTTTCACGGCATGGAACATAGCGAACGAGAGATAGGGTGAAAGACTGTGGAAGCAATCGCTCCCGTGGCGTTGGATTGCTTATTAATTGGCGCCTATCTGTCTCCGTATTCCATTTCCAAACACAAAGAAACGTGCATGAATAACCCGGCCTCAAAACAAAGGGCCAGGGCACATCTGCCTCTGACTCGAGTGGAGAGCTACCCTGTGCGAATTTGAGGGACGATTTCGATCAGGACTTGCTTCACCATCATTCAGCGGTGATCACAGCGTTTTATTTAAGCTGATTATGTCGCTCGTGCCTCGTTGGCAATAGAAAGACGACTGGTTGCTCGGTTTAGTTATTGGATTGGAGCCCTTTGGACCAGAAATGATCATTTCAGGGTTATGGGATGGAGGAAATTGGTCTACGGTGGGGCAGGTTTGCATGCGCCTGGGGGCCAACCGCCGAGCTTTAACCCGCGCATGTGCGCTGGGTACCCGGTCGGGGCCCCCCTTCTCACAGGCTCTCAGCCTACTTGTGGCTGGCACATGCAGCCTCCCCGGACAAGTGAGGTGTCGTTAGAATGCAGGATGAAACAAGACAGAGGATAAGAAGGTCGGATGTGTGCAGACGATGTTTTTTTTTTTGGCGTTTGGTTTTTGGATTAGAGCCTTTTTGACCAGACATGACCATTTCAGGGCTATGGGATGAAGGAAAATGGTTAACGATGGGACAGACGTGCATGCGCCTGGGGGGCCACCCGCCGGGCTTTAACCCGCGCATGCGCGGGTACCCGGCCGGGGTCCCCCTTCCCACGGGGCTCTCGGCCCACACGTGGCTGACGCATGCATCCTGTCCCGGACAAGCGGGGTGCCGCGAGGATGCAGGATGAAGCGAGATAGACGATAAGAGGGACGGATGGTGTGCAGACGATGTTTCACTGAAGTGTACCATAGGATTTGTACCGATCAAACTACCCAATCACGCATGAACGCATACATGGCGGGTGACCAGAATATAAGTGGATTAATCCGAGAATTGTTGTGTACATGTCCTCACTTCGCAACTTACACAACTTTGACCCACCAAACATGTCGAGAAACAACACCCATCTCCGTGGCCCGCCGCGCGGGCCGGAACTGCAACGCCGTGAAACTCTGCCATCTGTTTTCAGGCTGTAAAAGCTAAGCTACGAGTAAATGGCGCTGATATCGCAGGCTCCAGCCTTATGCTAGATGCCCGTACTTGATGAAAGGTGGCAGCGGACTGAAGCAGCGTGCTTTGTCAATGGCGCATTCTGGCGCGCAGTTAAGATCTTGGCTGGTGGTGGCCTGACCTAGAGTGGACTCCAGCAAGAACCTCCGCATGGCCACTAATTACCAACAGCTGCAAACCCTCTTTAAGCATTTCTTGTCCGACGTTTCAGTAGCCTTGAGTGAGCATTGCGAAAAAGCCTGTCCTGACATCTCATCTTGCGCCTAACCTCCTACTAACTAAGAAAACGCCTGACATTCACCCACAAGTGGCAGGGTGGGTTTGTGTGGCTTGAGGGGTTTGCTTTTCCACCGACTGGAATAGCTTGCAGCCGGTGGTAGCAACCGCGCTAATGGTTCGGTGCAGCGGCGCAGCTAGTGTCATCCCCATCCGCATTTCTACATAGGCGCTCACCTTTGTTCTCCCCTGATGGGTGCTGATTGAGTTCTGGTCCGCAGCATTAAGTAAGTCATGGCTGCGTCGGCTATTAAGTAACAAAAGAGGTTAGGACGGATCGTGTAACAAATCTAATGACGAACGAACTTAGCGGTTCTAGCTCGAAATATCTGAGCTTACGGACCTTGGTCCCGGAATCCTATCCATCTTGAACATATCAAGATCAAGGGTGGAAAACCGACTGAATAATGTACAAACCGGAAACTGGGATTATGTTGAATTCCTATGAAACATCAGGCATAGCAAAGCATAAATGGAATGTTTTAAAAAGACCTTGTCCCGGCAGCTGCTCGCGTCAGTCTGAAGTCAGAACTCAGTGCACAAAAGAACATAACAAAGCCATAAAAGAACATATGTGTACTTCGAAGCATTTTAGGCCTTACACACTAGGAAGTGCATGGAAATCCGCTTGCGCAAAAGGATGCAACAAAATAGTGAAAAACATGTGATAACAAACTCCCGGGTGGCCGGTTGAATACCCTTTGCTCAGGTATGGAGGGGGTCAATTTGGCAACCCTTAGATCTAAAAAAAGAGAGCTAAGGACACCAAGTCTTCAGAGTTCGTTGACTTGCACGCATACTTAGATGTGTTAAAATGTGCGGTTTCTGGGTCATGACCTTTTGGAAACATGAGGTCACCCATGGTCAAACTCCAGATTGGTGTCCAACGGGCCTTCAGACCTTCTCGTGCATCCATCGTGAATATAGATATGTGTTCTAAGCAAAGCTCACCGGTGCTTATTGAAGGTCAGCGACAATGTTTGACCTTTATAATGTCATGTTGACCAAAATCATTCAAGGTCGCCTTTATTTTTACATTTGAATAAGCGTCAGGTCTTACGCATGGCGGCATGTTACTAACAAGCAAAATGTTGACCAGGGTTAATTTAGGTCGGTCATTTATTCTGACTTTAACGAAGTCCATGAACGATGCATACTGCAGTTCGCGTTATTACAGAAATTAAAACGAGCATCAGAAACCACCCCATACAGCGAGCTCTAGAAAAAAAATAATTTTGACTTTGTAAGATCTTCAAACTTGATCCTAGGTCAATGAAATTTATAGTTTCAGTTAATGCGTTGCTTAAGAAAGTGTCTCAGGGATGTATGGTCTGATCTAGCACTATATTGTTGAACCATAGGGACCGGTTCCACATAAATCGTCTCCGCTGAATGCGTCGCCTGACTTTGACCTGCCGTATGTCAGCGCCCTTATCTGTGGTTACTTATATACTGAATAGTGTTGGGAGGGTGATATAAGACGTAGTAGCATCCGCCAGGAAAACTTCGTAAATGTTATGAGCACGTGCTTGTATTTCGATTTGAGGGAAGTGTTCCACATTTCTATGACATTCTAAACTGAAATAGCCATTCTGAAGATCATTTGATGCAGTTCGCAGCGCTGCTCTTCTTCAGACCTAAACCCCTCTAGCTTCCGAGCTACACGCCTGCGAAGATGGGGAGACTATTTCGGGGAGAGTATTTCAAGGTCACCCTGTCATTCATGACGTCATAATAACTTCATTCAAATGTCGCAATTCCACAAACCATGCGGCGATCGGGGCCAAAAAAGATAATCAAGCGTTTCACATCCCTAGCACCTGAGTTCCAATAGTCCGGACTCAGGTGCAGGGGATATGGATATAGACTGTTATTTTATTGCTTACCTGGAAATAAACATTGTGGTTGGGCCAATGTCAAGACAAGGACTTTATGATTCACAATATTGGCGCAGAACATGCTCTTGATACCAATGCCACAATGTCTTTACGCCACATTTAACTAACCCTGTGTATTGTTTTATTTGACTCCTTACCGGTGGAATGAATCGCAGAAAGCAGAAGGGAAGCACCTATGTACAGCATTCTCTATTTTCCGGTGTAGGAAATAAGAGGGGGTTAGAGGGATAGGGGGACGGGCGGGGGGAAATAACATCTTCTTGACCACCATCCGAACCCCATTCTGAGAGGGTTAGAATTACGTTTGGGTCAGTGAGGCTGCATGTAAGTCTACCTGTTCCAAATTGCAGCATCTGCAATATCCACCAGAGGACTCCAGCGCATAATCAGCATCATGAGCCGTGAAAAGTGACTGCATTCGAGCTTTACACTCGGGATGGTTCATGTTTCAACAATGGAGTCAGAAATTCGATTCAAACTCAGAACACCAGGACTCCTGCTCCGACATGGACTGAATTTTTTGTACTGTGACCCATGTCTGCAATGTGTGCATTCATAATTATGCAGATTACATCATGCTCCCCGTTTGCTGCCCTTTGTGCACATCAAACTATCAACACGTTATAACATGATGTCATTTGCACGGTGGAACAAAGCACTCACTTTTCAGCGTTCTGTTCCAACAAGTCCTTCGGCTTCAACTTGAATACCGAGCCCACGACCGCCATAAAAACAAACCACGCCTTTGCGTAAGTGTATTGATAAAGACTAGCATGCATTGCCCAAAGTCATTATACAGTACTCATACAAGGCATTTGAGCAAACACCAACAGTATCTGTAGGCGTACAGCACGACCGCACAGAAGAGAACCACAGGAATGTATAAAAAGGATGTGCATAAAAATTTCACCATCTTATTCCTTAATAAACCTGTAGTTTGTTCGTGTAGCCTGCATTAAACGCATTTGAATGTAGCGAGCGCTCCGTGCTGCACGCCACCTACAACTTGGGTTGATGTTACTATCAGAGGGCCTGAACACGCGGTACTTCTAGACGTATTGCTGCTGCTCTGCCCAGAACAGCTCGGGGTGTTCAATCCTCAGCTGCTCGTACTCCGGGATCTGGGCGGGCGCTACCGGCAGGTGGGCGCCCTGCGGCTGGAAGCCTCCTTCGTCGGCGACGTAGCTGACCTGGTAGGTGTTGCCGTCATCGCCCACAAACTGGTAGCTGCCCTGCTGGGTGAGGCTGCCGGTCTCTGGCTCAGGTCCAGGATACACCTGACCTGTCTCAGCCACCTGCCAAGGCAGAATGCACATGATGTGCTATCAGTGAATGCTGATCTCTAGGACTATGTGCCGCGTAACTAACGCATGAGCTAGACGACAACCTCGGAAATGAAGCTAAAAACGATTCCCTTTTGCATGTGAAGTGAAATTTAGTCAGCCATCACGGAAGTCAGTTTCGGTATCCTCTTACTCAAAAGTATAGACGTCCTAAAGTACCGTAGCAACCAAATGCAGGTCTGGCCCGTAGTCATGTGAAGTTCGCGATCTCTATTCTTTGACCCTCTCTACGACCGGCGCTGAAACGCTGACCTATTTGGAGCCGGGTTTGAGTTCCCCAGCCCATGCGGACAAGGCGTGATCCGGGTGTAAGATTCAGACCAATAGCACCTGGCTGGTTTGCGACTTAACGTTATACTGCTGACCGTAGGGTACAGCCCTGGAAATGTGTACGGATGACCACCTACGTTAATCAAAGACATTCAGCCAATAAGTTTAACAATTCACCAGATGAGCAATCCAGTTGGCAACGCACAAATGAGACGAACACTGCCACCATAAAGTTAGAACCGATTCTGTTTTGCATATGGAGTGGGATTTAATCACCTATTAGGAAAGTCAGCCTTCGCGTCTTCTTACCCAGAAGTATGGATAGCCTGAACTGCAAAATTCAAACCAATAGCACCTCGCTTGGTTGGCACTTAACGTTATACTGCTAACCATAAAGTACAACGCTGGCAATTGTGCGGATGACTACTTACGTTAATCGGAAGGATTTAGTCATGAAGTGTCAACAGTTCACCAGATGAGCAATCCACTTGGCATGACGCGAAATGAGCATGGGTGAAATCTTAAAAACTTACCGCCTGACCGTTGTCCTGCTCGTAGCTGTACTCGTAGCTTCCAGTGTTGGGGTCCTGATCGAACCTCTGGCTGAGAATGCGGATCTCAGGCTGTCCAGAGCTCACGAACTGATTATTGTTGTAGTTTTGCGGAGCAGCCACAGCCGCAACCACCAGTGTGGCGAAGACGAACTGGCGAGAAGGCCAGTGCGTTAGCTAGGGCAATGCTTGCAATATATGCGCACAATTTTGATAATAAAAAGATGTAATACAGTGGCTCAATAAAAATAGACCACTCCCTTCTTGTTACAAAGGACGTAATTGCTTCTGGCATTAAGTTTTATTTTACAAAGTTCCTTTCTTTAGTGTGTACGGGCATGAGGTTCCCCAAATATTTATAGGTTTTCGAAAGTGCCGCAACTTGCCTGAGTATCCAAAGTTAGTGGCTGCAAAGAACGGATAGCTTAAAAGTCCTCGACTAGACAAACTTCTACAACAATAATGAAATTCCCTTCCTGAAGAAGCATTAAACACTACGAGCAGCACCTATGGGACGGCCCCCATGCTTCATCTGCCTGGTTATCCTCTCGTTCAGCCGCCCGGCACATGACCTCTGTACGGGCCACTACAGCACACACCACTCACCAGCTGCATGGCTCTGTGGTGTTCAGATCTGTGGTGCTGGGACGGCTGCAACAAGCGACTGATGCTGAGATCCCCAGCTCCGGGCCTTATAAGCGCCCTCGGCGGCGAGGCCGCGCGGGCGGGCTCCCTAGCCGTACCGACCTCTCTCTGCCCCGCCAGCCGACTGCGACCTTGACAGCACTTGCCGCTGGCTAATTGCCCACTCGTCTGAGATCGTCCGAGCTCTGCGCACGCCTCCGTGCATGCTCCCAGCGCAGGCGACGGGGGCAACGGCGGCTGGCGTAGCGCCGTCAGCGGGTGATGGGGTCACTTGCAGCCCATCTCCGAGCTCTGCAACCGACACAGCTGTTGCCTGGCGTGATGTGACGTCATACCTACAGGCTGAGCAGACAGATCAGGTCATGGAAGA
Source organism: Pollicipes pollicipes (assembly GCF_011947565.3). Taxonomy (NCBI): domain Eukaryota; kingdom Metazoa; phylum Arthropoda; class Thecostraca; order Pollicipedomorpha; family Pollicipedidae; genus Pollicipes; species Pollicipes pollicipes. The sequence continues at coordinate 20,890,179 of NW_023597054.1, read as the reverse complement.
CCAGCAAGCTTTGGATCAGAAGAGAGCAGAGAGAGAGGGAGCGAGTGAGAGAGACGAGAGAGAGAGAGAGAGAGAGAGAGAGATGGAGAGAGAGAGAGAGAGAGAGAGAGAGAGTCGGTTGCTTAGGGGCGTTGGATTGCTCATCATTGACGCGTATCGGCTCGAGCAAAGCTTTGGATCAGGGGGGAGGAGAGAGAGAAGGAGGAGAGGGAGAGACGAGAGGAGATAGTCGTTGCTGAAGTGGCGTTGGATTTGCTCATCATTTGACGCGTATCCGGCTTCGAGCAAGCTTTGGATCAGGAGAGAGAGGAGGGAGATGAAGGAGGGAACGTCGGTTGCTTAAGTGGCGTTGGATTGCTCATCATTGAGCGTATCCGGCTCCGCATCTTCCATATCGAACACAAAGAAGCGTGCATGACTAACTCGACCTCGAAGCAGAGGGTCAGGGCCCGTCCGCCTCAGATTCCGGCGTGGAGCTACCTGTGTGAATTCGAGATAATTTCGGTCAGGACTCAAGAATCCAAGAAAACGGAACTGAAGAAAAAAGGGCCTGCAGCAGGTTTATGCCTCGCTAGGTACGTGAAGGCACGCACTGGCACATAACTAATCTCTTCCACCCACTTTAGCCCCGCCGCTAAGCAAGAGACATACGCCATCCCTCCCTCCCACGCCCTCCCCTTGGAGATTATTTGCAGTTGCCTTCCTCACCGCTAGAGTTGGTGTCATGAAATTGACAACTTTTAAATTAAATACTAGTTTCACATAAGTTGCAAAAATTAGCAGTTCCCTGCGTTATCGAGCAGCGACCCTACGAATGTTTTTGGGAGCCACAGCAGGAAGAATCATGGTTTATTCAAAGACTTGGAGGAATTAGAGAATCGCAAAACTTAAAACCGTTCATTCAAGCTGAATGTGTTGTTCATGGCTTCTTGCTAAGACCAAAATGATGTTTTGCCGAAGTTTTCTACAGTACCGTTCCCGATCAAACTGATCACATTAAAGTGATGTACTGATCCATTCCAACCGTCAGCGGCAGGACCAGGTGCAGTGAGGGGAGAGGCTTGAGTACTTTACTGCTAAACGTTTACGAAATTCATGTTATGCTGTTAGTACAGGTTATCGAAAGCTTTCAGCATTTAAATGCATGCATGCAACACAACATACCAATGGGGGGGGGGGGGTCAGAGCTGCGCGTACAGGGTCGACTCAAGACATTGGGATTCGGCCGATATTTATCCGGAATTAAGGCGTCGAGCAGCATGCTCACTTTTTCATTTTTGACCACTTGTACCTCGTACATCACTCGGTGATATACATAACGTGTGTCACCCACTGTTTTATAATCGTTTACAGGTATGCTCAAAAGCGGTGTCATGCAGTACGGATGACAGGCAAATTCTCAAATGCCAAGTGTTTGCAGTTTCCTATTTCATACACTACTTCATTCTGTCTTCGGTGACCTATGTTGTCACCCAGTCATTGAGAAGTAACCAATTCTGCAACCGAAAGATCACTCCCCGGAGGTCGCATTAAGGGGCTCGATTCGTATAGCCGGACCCTCCAGTCCGAGGGCCCTATGCCCCGATTATGGGTCCTCTATGTCTATGAGGGTCTCTATGTCGGTCAGGTACCACCAGAACCGGGCTCTGCGTTGGTCTGGGTCTTTCTGTAGCTCCCTTTCCTCGCAGGAACCAGACCGGAGCTCGTGCGATTTTATTGGTCGGGGTCCCTGAGCCAATTATGTGCCCTTTATGTCGGCCAGGGGCCCATCGCGCCAAACAAGGGGTTCTGTGACGGAAATGGGCCTCGAGTCCGCCATGGGCGAGTCGGCCAGTCGGCCAGGGGCTATGCATTTCAAGGAAACGCTCATCCAATCTATCCAGTGAAGCTCGTGTCGTGTGCGGTGTCACCCGTCCTGCTGGAGCCACTCCTCGCCCCGATCAATCCAGTGAAGCTCGTGCCGTGTGCGGTGTCACCCGTCCTGCTGGAGCCACTCCTCGCCCCGATCAATCCAGTGAAGCTTGTGCCGTAAGCGGTGTCACTTGTCCTGCTGGAGCCACTCCTTGCCCCGATCAATCCAGTGAAGCTCGTGCCGTGTGCGGTGTCACCCGTCCTGCTGGAGCCACTCCTCGCCCCGATCAATCCAGTGAAGCTCGTGCCGTGTGCGGTGTCACCCGTCCTGCTGGAGCCACTCCTCGCCCCGATCAATCCAGTGAAGCTCGTGCCGTAAGCGGTGTCACCCGTCCTGCTGGAGCCACTCCTCGCCCCGATCAATCCAGTGAAGCTCGTGCCGTGTGCGGTGTCACCCGTCCTGCTGGAGCCACTCCTTGCCCCGATCAATCCAGTGAAGCTCGTGCCGTGTGCGGTGTCACCCGTCCTGCTGGAGCCACTCCTTGTCCTGATCAATCCAGTGAAGCTCGTGCCGTGTGCGGTGTCACCCGTCCTGCTGAAGCCACTCCTTGTCCTGATCAATCCAGTGAAGCTCGTGCCGTGTGCGGTGTCACCCGTCCTGCTGGAGTACTCCTCTTCCCGGTCCGACCCGTGAATTCACCCTTCGCGTCACCATTAGTGAACGAAAACGAGACTTTTCTCATTAATCACAACCGGTTGATTCAATTGGGTCCTGGCCCAAGGGAAGTCATTAAAGGGAGTGCTACCTTTTCTTTAGCTTTTCACTTATTGTTACATCAGACGTGTCCGATTTGATCGGTTACACCATTTTTCTTGAAATCGTTCTCAATACCTCACAGTTTTGATTCAAAGCGGCCGCTCGTGAAGAGAAATATAATTGTAATCCGTGCTTACCACTATGAAAGTAATGCATTTCATTTGTCTTCCTTTTTCACCATGATTTTTCTGTAATGTTTGCCACCCATTTATTTGTCTAAATGCAATAAATGCTGTGAAAGTTTAAAACAAAGTAGTCAGAGAACTAAATTTGTAACGCGTAACGAGCAAGCCTTCTTGGATGTCATTTGGTGTGTCTGTGTGTGTCACTGGGGCCTTACGACGCACTCAGCTGCTGAGGCTATACGGCATCGCCTGCCTCTCACCCTGGCAGGAAGGGCGGACACCGCGGGGAATCAAATCCCATACCTCTGGTTTCCCAGATGCGCAGCGGTTAACGCAGACGCGTTAACCACTACACCACCGGCATCCCTTTGGATGTCATTTTAAGCACACCCGAGTACCTATAACACGCTAAAGTTTTGTTATGATGTCACTTGCCTTTCACACGCAACGGACGTGAATACCTGAGTGAACAAACCATTAGTGTAGCGTGGACCAGTGGTTCTAGTTTAAAGTGCATGTTTTTTGGTCAGCCCTTGAAACTCCCACGTGCACAGCTGAAATATTTTTTGCCAAACATGCGTGCATGAGCTGCAGTGGTGATTGACACGGATCACACGGAGGGATATCGTATATAAGTGGCATTTCCCTTTTCCTTGTAACCTTTTCTTAGGGATATTTCATGTGGAACAAGCAAAATGCACCACTCGAAGCCGATGTAGTGAAAACATTGGTAAGGCACGTTTACAGAATGTATACGCGCCATTGGAGAACGCATGGTAGATAGGCACCCAGCAATGGTGCACATTCACCGATTTAGAGTAGTCTTTTAACGTAGATTGCGTTTGGAAGTAGTTTGCTGTTCGTTGATTTAGACACTGATGTCCGGTAGCACTGGATGTATGGATGGATATGTGTGTGTGTACGATTATGTATGAATGTACTGATGTCCGGCAGCACGGATGCAGTCAGCACTGGGACCTGTGCGGTCCGGACCCAGTAGCTTCAGGGCAGATCGCTTTTGTATTGACCACGTAGAATGGCATCAAAACAGAAAAGGAACCAGGGACATTTAAGACGTGGCCACGTCTACGTATGGTAAGCTGCTTCCTTACCTTAACCTGAGCTGCAAGCTGCTGTCTGCCCTCATGCTCGGCACAGGAGGTCGAGGCATCTCGACTCTGCCGTCTGTGTTTCTGGCAATCCCCAGCACAGTGTCAGGGACCGGGTGTTAATCCCCAGCACAGTGTCGGGGACCGGGTGTTAATCCCCTGCACAGTGTCGGGGACCGGGTGTTAATCCCCAGCACAGTGTCGGGGACCGGGTGTTAATCCCCAGCACAGTGTCGGGGACCGGGTGTTAGGACGCAGGGGCCTGAATGGCTGCACTGATGTTCGTGCTAGGTGTATTCTTAACACTATAATCGGTAGAGATCTTCAAGATCTTTCTGCATGGCCATTGGAGTCTCGTAATCTGAACATGCAATGCACCATGCAACGTACGTGCCTACCTTAGAAACGAACCTTAGCACCGTACCTTAGCAACATACCATGCATCAGTTGTAGTGTGTGGAGGCTTGAATAATTTATCGTTTATATACCTCTATGCCGGCAGAGCCTGCACAAATGCGGAAATGCTTTTGTCAACACGCCTTAGACTTTGGATTTTGTAGTCTTGCTTGGCCTCTTTTACCGGAGACCATGAGTACTGCCTTCGATGGTCGAGCATTTTCAGAATATATCCTTATTATTGCTCGATATCATAAGCGGTGTAATGTCAAGGTTTGGCAGAGAGCTGGGATGCATGCTGTCCGAACACCATCCAATCAACACAACGTGTCTGTTGTGCAATGAATTGTAATTGCTGTTCCCAAATTGCACTGGTGGGGCGGTGAGCCTTATCATGGACTATGGCTGGGAGATGAGGACACTTGTCAGAGTTGTTGCCCGTATAGTATCTAACCATTCATGGTAGGTGTTAATCATCGGAAAGCGAAAAATTAGCTTGCACTTTAAGAAAGACTCCTACTGCCTTGTCCTTACCTCCCAATTGAAAAGACTCCCGATTATGAACAAGGTTGTAGGCCGAGTGGGCTTTTGCCTGGGCTATGAAGTGCTCTTCCTGAGGGCGCCGGCTCAGCACTGCGCGGATGTCATGCTGTTTTGAAAACCAATGTTTCGGCCGCCGCTGGTGGCAGGCTCAAATTTGGCAGGAAATGCTCTTAAAAACTGTCCTGTATATATTGCCAAGCACTTGCGTCATAGCTGTTTGGTGATAGGCATGCTTCCCTTACGGCATTGCAATATCATCACCATCTCGCGTTCCTCATCCGACGAATATGGATAGTAAAAAGGTGTGAATCGTAGAAAGGCTTCAGAAAACAAGTCAAAAACGGATCCAGATGTCAAACACCCGTCACCGCAGCGATACGCACGAGAAATCGACCAATTATAAAAGGGTTCTGGTCGATCCACCTTCATGTCTCGGCAATATTCCCGTCAGTGACTTTATTAAACCCATTGAAGGGATGGGGCCAGTGTCTGGAGCCACTGGAGTACAGAGCAAAACTAAATGACAATGTGCCTAAAATTAAAGATCGGCACTTTGAAAATTGTTAAGGATAAACGTAATCATATCCACTTGAATGTCCAGACGCCTGGCTGAGCAAGAGAGTCGCATAAAAGAAGCAAATGATGAAGCTGAGGCATCTTATCTCGAAAAGAAACTCTGGAAAGGTCATTTTTGGGTTGGCGATGTCCAACTGGAGTCGAGCAGGCTTCAATGGCGTAGTACGGGTTAGGGCCTACGCGAGAAAAGGCGCCTGTCCCTATTGAAAGTGGCATCGAAAAACACCACGAGTCCACTATCTCAGCGAGTTCACGAGTCATTTCCGGCCGGTCATTCACACAATGCACGGCGAGCTGTCGGCTGAGGAGGGAACGGACACTATCAAATAGTGTCACCACAATAGTGCTACGGTAAAGCCTCCTGTCGACAGGAGCGGTGCGACAATGGTTCTACGCGTCATTACTCCATCTGTAACACTTTATAGTCTTAACACATACGCAACATCTGCATATTATTCCAAGGTCATATTTCGGTAGCCAGGGGTCGGAGCGACGCGAAGTTGACACGCCTGGGTAGATAACTGAATGGGGAATCGCGTGGTGTCGGATGTTTAGTAGCACTTGCCAGATGACACGTGTACAGAAGCGGCCCGGATGGATTTCCACGTTTTTTTAATGTTTTACACCACAGCTCGGCAGCAGGAGTGGTAGAGGCGCGAATCCTTTTTGAAAGCATCGGCTGACGTACCGTCTGCAGTTCAGACGGTACGACATTTATCGGCGTATGGTTGCGCCGATAAACGTCGTGCAAGCCAGAAATGTTCGCATTTCGAGAAGTGGCGGTGATTTTTTGAAGAAGTGGCAACACGCTGTTTACAAAGCTGTTTCCAAGACCGTGGTGAATTTACATCGCCGCGTGCACCGATTCATTGCCTGTATTTACCACTAATTCATTCGCCATTGTGTGCACGAACCCGTCCAAACATTAAATGTATTTAAAGGGTCGCCATCCAGCATTTTTGCATCGTACAAATGCCACCGGTAGATAGCCCAGTTGCCCACGGCGAGTATATCAAGTAAAACGACGAAACGCGCACGCGCCGTATGTTGCCAGCGTCCGGCAGCCGGCAAGCATTCATTCCTTCATGCGCTGCGGTTAGAAAGGCGAGCTGTGGTGACGATCAAATGCATACCTTTAACTCTTAACTTTGAGAAATGTCAAAGAAACCACATATATCGAGTGAAGACAATTTGTTAATTGAGTGTGATTAGAGGCTTAACAAATGCAGTCATTTTTCTGCAACCTTTTTTGCTATGGCAGCAAGGCACTCCCATTGGCTTTGCGAGGTATATTTTTGGACTTTCTGCAGGGTGCGATAAAGGAAAAATATCGCGCCAGCGTTCACAAGTGCCAGCGGTTAAATTTGGGAGATCTGACATTTCCAGTGGTAGCAAGCACGGTTTTCTTAAAGGAGCAGTCATATGCTTTTGAAATGCTTGACACTACTCCGGGCGCAGTAGAAATCCGCGGAGCAAAATTTGAAAGCTGGACAATTGCTGATTTTTTTCATAGATCGTGAGCTGATAAGAAAAGAAAGCTCTGTTCATGCTTGAGGATGATTGATTTTACTGCTTTGGTGTGCCTTATCAGCTTCAACGCATGATTATGTGGCACGTAATCGGTTAAAACTATAGCAGTGTTTATCTTACGCATTTGCGGCACACACCTCCCAGCACCCAAACGCATGTAACGAGGGAGGGGAAGAGACGAGATGTCATTGACCGATCTCCGTTTCAAATGTAAGCGTTTTACCCTGTGCCGCATGAAAAATAGAGTTGCAGATCAAATTTGTTTTCCATGTCCCAGATACGTCCGTGGTGGCCAGCTCATCACAACCGGCTCCGATGAGGTATCCCGTCGGACATAGGTCGGATCAGTCTGGAAATCATGTGAACCATGTTAACTGCATCTAAAAATAATGCAAAATATTCATTCACCACTCCCGGAACGTCGCAGGTCTTTTCGCGCGCTTTCAAAAAGTAAACTCAGTCACTTATGAAGCCAGGCAGCAAGCACTTGTTACTTCTATTCCAAAGACATATACACGACATGAGTGTTACATGGCAACACTTGTAACTTCAAAGAAACATCCCCCCCCCCCCCATCACTCTTACTGCAAAAACTACTGCAGTCCTTACGTATGTAGGCGACTTCACTTGTCCAGCAAAATGTCTGACATGACATGAGTGATACACGGTAAAACTTGAACTGCAAAAAACATATTTCTGGCATTGCTTCTTCAGGACTTGAGTCCAGCTTGCGCCATGGCACCTGGCGCTGATATGACCGATGCAGCGGCTGGCGCTCCGTAAAAGGGTACGCTGACTTGCGTTGTATTCCATTTTTAAAGTGTAAAGACATGCAGTCTTTACTTATACGCGACATTGCTTTTGCTGCAACAGTTTTACATGTCACGCCAGTGCTTTGCGGCTAAATTTATATCTAAAAACTTATGTTCATCATTACCTCTGCTGCAAAAGCTTATGTAGCCTTAACTTAAGAGCGATATGACTCGTACTGCTGATACTTATAAGCGACATTCCTGCTATGCAACACACGCCCTACCTCACAAGGTACATCAGTCAGTGCTTCTTCTCACAGATTAAGCCTACCCAAAGGAGCGAACACATCGGAGCGAACACCAGCAATGAGCGAGGGCCCGGAGCGAAGAGGAGAAGAGGAGGGGCGAACGCATAGAAGAACTTGGACCGGCGATAGTAGACTAGAGGTGTTTTCTCCATTGCGATCGACGCACCTGCGACGGCAATAGTCCCCCGTGACATTCGTCTACAGAAAAAGTCTAGCGCAGTGTCATAGCGTTGCGGGACACGTCTGTAGGCGAAGCAGAGAAAACGGCTAAACCTGTCCAAAAATGCATAAATAATGGGTTTTCCCCGATTATGACTCATCTTCTTATTACAGATTATGGATGGAATAGGGCTTCGACTGAATATGAAAATTTCTGGCCCACAGTTCACTAAATCACATTACCTTTACTTTATGGCTACCATCAGGTGTTAGCGCTATACGATAAGACTAATGTTTCAAAAAGTTATAACTGCTACTGAGATCCTGCTACCAAGACTACAGCCTTTAGTCATACGACGAGCGTAACAAATTAACAACATAGCGTGACAAAAAAAAACTGTAATTTTTTGCACCGGTCACCATAAATTCTTGATTGCATTCCAGTTGGGGCTCTTTCCTAATCAGTAAATTCTTTCTACAGTATTGCTAGGTGTCTACGCATTTTATTTTTCATGGCTTAATATAAGCAGGAGAAGTAACGTCGCGTATACGTAAGGACTGTACAAACCATCGCAGTTGAGCAATGATGGGTGTACATTCTTGAACATAAGCCTTGTCGTGTGGCCATTCCGTCGTGGAAAAGCCCTTGCGGTGGAAGGAATGTCTGTGTATGTAATGACGTCACAGGTTTTACAGCAGAAGTAGCGACATTTGAAGTAACTGTTTTGTCACGTAACACTGATGCAGTGTACAAGTATTGACAGTAGAAGTAGTGTAGTAGCACTCATGTCAGTAGGAATTTTGCTGTGTCACTAAATTCGTGGAGCCATATTAAATGTACATGTGCCGACAAACGCCTGTATTCTGGATTCTGACTCATCGGCCTATAAGTCTGGAAGGGTTGTAGAACCTATAACCCGAATCGTGACAAAGTTGAACAGTGCACTCGTGGAAATGTGCGAAATACCGCTACTCAGTGCTGACAACTTTATTATCACAATAAAAAGTCTGTTCTATATTTCCTAACGTGCTGTTCATGCTTGCGTACGGTCAGAGGAGGAAATGTAAGGCTTTCAATTTGATTTAAATCATAGGTTGTGGAGCCTGGTCTTGAATGAGGCACTTTGGTTTCATGCTCGCTGGCTGCACGCTGTATCTGGGCTGAGCATAGCCCGAACGCAGCATGCAAACTGGCTCGGGAACCCCATTTTGTGCTTTAGATGTTACTTCTTACGTCATTTCGGCGAAGCCAAGGATAAATGGAATTTTTCTTAGAACTGACGTGAGCTGGATGTGCATTTCATGGCCCATAAGTAAGCCACCGTTCCCGAGAAGCACGTCTTAACGTGGGTGAGCTCGCGGTAATCACAAATGCAGATGTCTCTCATTGTCTTGACGCTATGTTGACGTTAATCATGGTGACAGTTTTGTGTGCACAACTTCCAAAAGCTTTTGAGTGTTGGTCTTGTTTGCTCTAAAGTCATGCTAAAAAACGACTGATGCAGGTCAGAACAGGCAGATTAATGGAAATGGCGGCAGTTTGAAAAACATTTTGAAAGAATGAGACAAACATTGTGCCCTTTTTAGTGCCTATCAAGTTCATAAACATAGCTGTTTCACCTTGTCTTCTCCTGTTCGGCAGATTGCACCATCGTATTTTAACCTAAACTACCTATATTTTAGGCTAATGTTACCTTGGACCAGAATGACAGCGTGGAGCCACATTTCGTATCGCACCTACGAAGAAATAGCATAATTTCACGGCAGTATTGTACGTTGTACTCGCCTCTCGCAGGGCCCATGCTATGGTCACCATTTATCGTAGAATTGTTACGATATAATAAATTGTTGCATCACAGGCGCATTGATACAAGGTATCGGTCAGATGCATCGATGTCCAGATAAACATCAAGAAACTTTTACTGACTTTCATCTTCTCGCGTAGTGTCATGCGGTTAATGACCATTAGCGTAAGAATATCAGTATATCTTTCGGGAATTTCACGGACACGCCTCAATCCCCTCCCCGCTCCATCAATTTTTTCCTGTCTGTGGCAAAGATAGTTCAACTTTCTGCTCATCTAGCTACAGAAGTATATGAAACTGACCCTTATATGACAAAACGCGCATGCAGGTTGTCGAGACAAAAAGGGAAAAATACAATTACCGTGACCCATGCTTGCTTTCAGCTTGTAAGTAACAGAAGCGCACATTTCAGATTAAGCCCTACAGATTATGGATCAAGCTATGCGCGAATTGCACACGGCCACAGCATGCGACCACAGCTATTTAGACTTGCCGTGCCCAAAATTATAGCGTGGGGGCCGACATGCAATGGCCTGGCACCTGCAGGTTCAGCCCCGCAGTTACATGTCTGTTCATCTTCGGCACCACTCACTACAGCACAGCGCGCTGCGTTAATTACAGCTATTAATTGTTGCAAGCGTTCGGCACCAAGGCCACGTCTCATCCGCTGGCCGGCGGCGGTCGGTCAGCCTCTGCTCCCCCGTTATCTCGCCCCAGTCACGCGCGTCCCGTCACGCCGCGTGCCCCGCACCCAGCGACTGGTGCCGCCGCCCCCGCTGTCTGCGGCGGCAGGCCCGCCAGAGCAGGGGAGGGAGCAGGGCGGGTCACGACCCGGTGCTCCCGCATCACGACTCGGCTGCACCCCTGAGCATCAGCGCACGAACCGACATCGCTTCATTCGTCGCGAGGGGCGGCCGGAATCCAGATGGCCTTTGGCGAAAGCCGATTCGCTGTTGCAATGGTGTTCAATGGGGTGCAAGACGTGGTCAAGGCGGGAAGTGATGAAACGCTCCAAAAGAGCCAGGGGTCCTGAGTAATCAGTGGTGCGCAAGATGTCCAAGGGACTGCGTGCGCGCCTATGCGCTACTTGACTATCGATGTAGCAACGTCAGGTAGCGCCTCGCAACGGGAGCGTCAAGGAACACCTGAAGCTAGCAGATGACCCGTGCCAATTTCCGGACCCCTTGACAGTTGAGGGCCTACAGAAAATGCATTATTTCGGCGAGGTGGAGGTGCCTAGAAATGTTGATGTGCCGTACAGCCCAGTCTAGCCTTTCGTGGGATGCCCTCGAGACCACATGTCTTCATGTGAGTGAAACACCAACGACGCAACGCGTGACGACAGGCGCACAAACCTCTCATAGGCGTCAAGTACTAAGGGCGGAAGAAAGCATTCGGGATGGCCAAAGGTCCAAGACTTGATTCATGCTGCGCTATGTTAATAACTTCCAATTTCCGAGGGCGTCTTTGACATCGCACCTCATGCTTCTTGGGGCTTTGCAACCGCACGGCTCTTGCACATAGCCTGGCTGCATTGTGTTCGAGCCTGCAGCGAGCAGACGCCGCTCGGCGGGGCCGACCTCGGGCGGGAGTGGCACCCCTCTCGCTCCCGTTATGCGGCGCACGCCCGCAGCGGCGCCGGGGCAGCGGGGTCAGGCGCCTCCCACGCGGCGCGGGATCGCCTCTCCCGGCCGCCCCCCGCAGACCGTCGCCAGTCACGACAAGGGCTCGCCGCCGGCTCCCCCGGCCGCGGCGGCCTCCCCGCCGGCTCCCCCGGCCGCGGCGGCCGCCCCGCCGGCTCCCCGCCGTTCCCCGCCGGCTCCCCCGGCCGCGGCGGCCGCCCCGCCGGCTCCCCCGACCGCGGCGGCCTCCCCGCCGGCTCCCCGCCGTTCCCCGCCGGCTCCCCCGGCCGCCCCGCCGGCTCCCCCGGCCGCGGCGGCCGCCCGCCGGCTCCCCGCCGTTCCCCGCCGGCTCTCCCGGCCGCCCCGCCGGCTCCCCCGGCCGCGGCGGCCGCCCGCCGGCTCCCCGCCGTTCCCCGCCGGCTCCCCCCCGGCCGCCCGCCGCCGCTTCCCGGCACCGCCACGTCCGGCTCGCCGAGGCCAGGGCTTCTGGCACGCCCGCGGCGGTCTCAGTCAGGGGCTTCTGGCGCGCCTGTGGCGGTATTTATCCTTATGATGTGGTCTGCCACCGCACCTGGTTCCGGATGCTCTGTCAACGAGCGCATGTCCATATAACTGTTGTAGTTTACCCCGGGCTTATTTGTTCGTGCCTTGGTTGGTTCTTCGTCGTTTTTCGAGACTTGCTAGATTTCTGTGCATCTATGCTTCGAAGAGTCATCTGAAGGCACCTGTTTCACCAAAGCGAATTACTAATGTATTGGTTTTCTATATCAATGCAACAATGCTGATCACTTAGTATCACTTCAGCGTTCAGACGCGTTCAGGTTACCAGACGCCTACTGATGGAAATATTTTCCTCCTACAATACCTGACAGCAGCAGGACAGACCTCGAGCTCCCGGATGCCAGTATTATTTGTCCTCATGTCGAAAGTATCCGTCCTTCTAAATAGCAGGGATGCTGGTTAAATGCCGAGATCCCTTGACAACGCTTACCCATGGCCTCCTGTCATTTTGAAGGTCAGTTACTTTCAGCAGTGGAGCAAACTTTCCCAGTGTGTTATTCAGTTGTCACCCACCATAACGGTGCTTGGTGCTGGTGGTATTTGAGTGTACACTTTAAGTGTTTCCATATTTCAAACAACCACAGTTTTCCCACTGGGCTTGGTTATGTGAATTTCTGCGCAGCTGAACTTTTGTGATGAAGGTTACGGCCCGGGTTAAATTATCTGACACATGAACCTATCATTGCTGTTTACCCTAACTTAAATGAATGAAAATGAACTGCATTCAGCGGCTATCCCGGAGCGTCCTCCGTTGTCACAGTAAATTTCAAGAAGGTGTTCTTCTCAATAGTTCACTGGGGATCGCACACAAACTGCGTAACAGATCAGAGAGGAGAGGGATGGAGCGTAACGGAAGTGTCACAATGGAGGGAGGGGACGCTTTGTACAGCGTAAAGTTACGTTCAGGTAGGGTTGCAATCATGCCAAAGTATGTTAAAACATATCAAACCCTTAAGTCCCGGGTTCCGTTAACTTTCTCTTATCATGGAAAGGAGCGCATCTGATGTTTGTTTCGCATCTTTAAGTCAATTAAGAGTCGAAGGGACGTTACCTCCTTGGGCCTGGGACATTGCAAAGAGTGCGCAACCAAGGGGGAGGAAGCGATGAAATATGGCTAAAAAATGCTCGAGGTGGCTTAAGGACGGCCCCTTGTTTAGAAGGCCTGCCTTCCGATGCACCCATGGGTGGCGGCGCTGTATAATAATGATAATTATTGGGGCCTTGCGTCTCACCGACCACCATCGTCATGCATGCCTTTATTATGCATGATGTGGTAAACGGAAGCGGCAAGGCAGGGGTTCGAACCAAAGACCGACAGGTCCTGAGCCGAGCGTCCTGACCACTATGCCATCACCGACCCTAAAACGGGGGTGTAGGCTCGAGTTGTGGCGGGGTGGGTTCGCGTCGCTTCAGGCGCCCGCTTATGTGCCCTCGTCTGGTATAGCTACGGCCGGTGGCAGCGGCGGGGCTAAAAATCAGGTGACGTCAGAGGGCACGACGGACCGTGCCGAGCATTGCAGCTTGTTAAGCTCTCGCCGCAAAACTATGCCGCCCAACCGGAACTAGCCGGAATTAACCGGGATTTCACGATCGAAAGGTGTGGTCAGGGCTCACGCAACTAGCACTGCTCGGCGTGGGCGCCGAGCCACAATTCCACCCAATCAAAAGGCTCGGAGTAGTAAGAAAAATTGCATTTCATAGGAACGCGGCTTAGATCTTAGAAAAGGTGGCTCGCTCACAGCTAACGGGATATTTGAACGCGACAGCGCTGCTGCATCCATCCCAGTATGCCTATAGGCCGCGCCACTCGACCGAAGATGTCGTGCTCACCGCATTCAAACAACTGGTCACCAACGCCGATGACGGTCTTGTATAGTCGGTAACGACGATCGATTTGTCAAAGGCATTCAATAGCACCGACCACGACGTCCTCCTCACCAAGCTGTCTTGGTATGGCGTTACCGATGTGAGATGGCTTAGAAGTTGGTTGAGTGGTCGAAGGCAGGTGGTGCATGGAGGACGGCCTACTCTCTCTATGTCATGCGGTGTACCTCAGGGCTCGATCATCGGCCCAATTTTGTATATTTTGTTGACCAGCGATCTACATGGATACTTGATCCATGGCTGCCTCGTCTTCTGCGTTGACGACACAATGTACGTGGACTGCGCCCCCCCCCCCCCCCCTGACGGACCGAGTCACGCCCACCTAAAGACCAGACTGGAACTTACCGTGCGTGAGCTTCAGAACTGGTGCAATGCCAATTCTCTCCAAATGAGCGAAACAAAAACTGTTTTTATGGTCGTTGGGTCAAAGCCAAATTTGAATAGTCACTTCATTTTCACTTTAAAGTAAACGGTTCCAATATGCATGCCTCAAGTGGCATACAAATTATCGGCATCATATTTGACTCCGGTCTGTCATGGCATGCCCATGCAAAGGGTGCTGTGAAAAAAATGCAATGGCATCCCCATTTCTCCGCACAAATTTTATCGTTACTTTAGTCAAGATTTTCCCACAATCATCATCCAAGCATACGTATTCCGTCATATCACGTTCTGCCCACGCATGTGGGATGGGGCGACCAAAAGTCAACTACACTGCATTAAAAAAGCAATCAACTTTGCTGCGAGAGTGAGTACCGGCTCCAAATGGCATCATCATATAATTCCGGCTCTAAATTCCCTTGGATGGCCGAGGATCGAGGCATGGTGGCGCACCACGAAGTGATAAAAATGGTTAGGGTGCTGAAGGAAATGGGCGCGCCTTAAGAAGTGTCCGCGCTTTTTGTCCCACGCGCCGCTGTTTCGGCGCGTGAAGCGCGCGCCCCGGACAGAGGTCAAAGGTGGTCTGTACCTGCGCAGACACCGACTGACCGCCACACAGAGGACTTTTTCGTATCGAGCCGCAGCTGCCTGGAACTGCCTGACATCGTACGTCTGTGATGCCACCACGCTTAAGTGATGTGTGTGATACGTCTGTGATGCCACCACCACCACACCATGCTACCACCTTTAAGACCGCCGTAGGCGATGTGATTCTAACCTCTGTCCACTGATGTGATCCGGTCCATAGTGCAAAGATAGGCCTGTCTTAGCTCTTTGACCATTGTTTCGTATCATTTTATTGCATACCTCTTCTGTGTGCCCTTTCAACACTGCACCCGTATTACCTGAAACCGTAAAAGCCACCAAGTGGATGGTTTCCAATATACTGATACCGACACTCATACCGACAGCATAGCTTGAAAATGCTAATTTCTAGAACGTAATAGAGGATCTTATGATCGAGAGCTCTTGCGTCAAGCTCTGGACGAAACATGTTCGCCCACTGTTATTGCATAGGTACAGCATTGCAATATGAATCTGTTCATGAGTCAGATTCGATCTAGGTCTCTGCAAGGCGTGTCTGTGCCGTCCATTCACAGCGCTATTCAAATAGGTCAAATGGTGACTGTGTGACATCGCACCCGCACATTGAGCACGCGCTGCTCACCATAGAGCTGCATCAGGTGTTTGCAGCGACCAACCACCACCCGTTGGCCTGACTGTGCGGCACATTGTGGCGACGCATTGTTACGGCACATTGTGACACAGTAGCGTGGTGCGACTCGCGGCACATGTAACCCAGTCCGCTGGCTCTACGCGTCGGCATGACGTGCTGCTGCCTGGGGAGCGGTCTGACAGGTGACGTCTCTGGGTTCGGCCCATCAGAAGGCGCAAATTCAGGGTGACCTTGGGACGAAAAATTAAATCGTGAAAAACTCATCGTTGTGCATGGTCCACAATTTTTAGTACCCTCTCAGCTTCGAGCAGAATGTTTTGATCCGTCACGCGTCACTTCCACGTCCGTCACGCGTCACGGCTAGGTCCGTCACGTGTCACGGTTAGGTCCGTCCACGCGTCACGACCAGATCCGTCACGCGTCACGGCCAGATCCGTCACGCGTTATGTCAAGATCCGTCTCGCGTCATATCTAGACCTGACAGGCGTGCGATCATCGGAGGCCAGTCTACGGGCGTCTCAGGAAGCTAGAGCTGTTACGGTTCCAGCACCGGGCCCTGGCCGGGTCACACAGGATTGGATATCACATGTCCGCTGTCGAGGGCCGGGGTTGACCACCGCATGGTAATGCACTCGTTGCAAAGCGACCAAGCTGCAATGCCGATGAGCCGGACTCGTGCATGTAACGTCTCCGAAGGCCTTGCGTTGCGCTAGCGGTGCTAGTGGGAACCCGCGGACGTTCACGGATGAGGTCACGGTCGGCAATTAGCTCGCGCCAGAGGTGGCAATCGCGCGCTGGTGGAAGAGCCGAACCCTTCTAGTTTATGGGAAAATGGGGCGCGTTATGCAAGATATGGTTGTGAAATCCTGGATCTACGTGGTTTTGGTATTTGACTATATACGTGCACCAATACTCAACGCAAATCGTCGGTAGGGCTATAAAGTGCGAATAACTGTAAACAGCGCATTGACCCGAATAAGAGCTACGCTTGGCACAAAGCAGAGTAAGAACAAACTCCGGGTGGAGCCCAGGTGACGTTCAGCCCTGATGGTGATTCACCTACACCTGGTAACGTTTTGCAACACCTTTTCGTTCGTCCTGCAAGCAGTAGGTATTGAAGCTTATCAAAAGGAGCATTCCTTTCAGTTGTGTATGAACATGGCCTCGACAGCACGGATGGGGAAAATATCGCTGTGTCTGTAAGTTTATTGGATGAGTCTTTACAGAAATTCATTTATTATACAAGAACATCCAAGGCACACGCCTTATGTTTTCTTACGGTGGGCTGTCCGAGAGCCGAGAATGAGACGGGCGTGATGGTGAGTGCGAGTGAGTGTGTTTGGGAAAGACCGGTGAGTTGTTTGAATTCCAAGGCCAGACCAGCTTTGCAAAGCCGCGTAATCTGCCACCGTATTTGCAGCCAGAGTGCCGCTAATTCGACGCCGTGTGAGAACTCCACGCCGAGAAGGAAGTGTGCGACTCGCCCATGTCAGGGGGCGCGCGACATTCCCAGGCCACGAGCCGTCTAATGTGGCCAGTCACGATAAGGGCGAGGCTTCGCGTCACAGAAAACGAGGCGCCTCTGCCCCGCGCTGCAGCCGCAGAGACCATTGTTGTGCAAACAGGGCATCCGTGGCAAGCGTCTCGCCTTTGCAAGGGGCGTTTCCATGCCATGTCGTGCAGATGGGCCGCATAACGTTCGGCCCGAAGACTTGTTTATGTGATGCTTACCGTTATGATTCTTACCGTGAACAGAGCGTTGTTGATTGGCCATAACGGCCCTGATTCGAGAACTCAATTGGTAACGGAGAGGGGCATAATCAAACAGGCGAATAGTTCAATTGTGCTACTTATGCGGTAGCGATTCAAACGCTTAAGTTTACTCCGTCAGTGGCACATATGCAGGCGATATGCCATGGAGAACATGGGCAGACCCAGCCGTGCACTTTGGAAAGCAAAATAAACCAGCTCCTAAAAAGTCCTGACATTTTTTAAGACGTTGTCACCGGGGAGACAGGATCGGCAGCCACTAGGAGGACGGGGGGGGGGGGGGGGGTAGCGGCAGAGTACTTTGATTGCTCTTGAAAGCGGATAGAAGATATCCTGATTTTAGATGGGCATAGCGGACCATTATACCAAACAAACACGCATTTCGTCTCGTTCGATAGCTTATTGCTTCGTCCTGAAAGTTTAGAGTTTATGCGCCCCAATCTTAGGTACTTTGCACCATGATGCTCCTCAGCACGGAGCAAAAAGATGTTAATTTGCATTGATTGACGATATGCAACGTTGCAACACCAAGAGAATTGAGGTTATAATCTAAAACCCAATACGTTCCTGAGCAAAACACAGTTTTGCTGCTGCAAGAGAAGTTTCTGAGAGGCGGTCCTGCTCTGGGGCAAAATGCCGTACGAGGTTGGAGTGTCCGGTCGAAAGGAGCGGCCGAGGGCATTGCAAAATTAAGGCTCGTTATCGTCACTGCTATCACGTACCGAGTGTCAACGCGAAGATCGCGAAGGAATGTACGGCTTTTCTTCCGTAAAATTTGATACAATCCTACACATATATTTCAGCTGTAGATATAGCGAAAGCACCACGAAATCTGCACCACTGTCCATAGCATTTGTTATCTTGGTCATGATTGATGTCGGAACCAAGGCAGTTTCCGATACTTGTAAAGGACCATGTGGGAAAATTACGCATTTTAGTACCAAAAGGTTTGTTAGAAGAGCGCAATTGTTAATTCACGGACAAAGAAAAACTTGAACCTTAAACCAACCACCCAAACAAGGTCAACCTTCAAGATTAGAATCAAGGTCAGGTATCAAGTCAAACGACGCGGTAGCACCGCACTAGCGCAGCATTGGCGCTGCATTGATGAATTGGATCAATATACACGAACTAGGAAGTAGCCAGAGATTTTCCCGCGGGGGGGGAAATATCCAATTTTTTCCAAGCTCATGTGAAATTGAACAGAATTTCTGTGCAATCTCGCGTTTGCTAGCGCAGATCTCTTATACCGGTGGAAGAAGCATGATCCGTTATTTAAAGACATCAGTCTCGTACAGCTGCAGGATGGCATTACGCTGTTCTTTTACCCAGAAGTGTGGCGTTTGTAGTTTTCTACCGGAACACTTTGCCTTTGATAGTGATGTTTTGGCAGTTCACGCTGGAATGGATACCTGGATTTAAAATGACACATGATTCGTACACATTGGTTCATACATCGGCAGTTAGTCGTCATCACGCCCTCTGGCCTTAATCTGGCCTTAAAGGCTGAGAAACCATAATTATACTGACTGGTCCCATACAGCGGCAGGTTTTTGCTACACCCTCATTTGACCTCAGTTTGAACCTTGAGGTCGTCGTCATTGATTCGCACGTTTATGAGAGACCAGTTCGGAAATAATTTGACGGCTTTCCCATGACACCACAGTTATGCAGCAATCCCATGCAGCAGTTTGACGGGTACTGCGTTCTTGAACTTAACATTTCTGTGTGCTTTTTATTTACTTTTGGGCCAGAACGTTTGCCGTTAAATGGTGCCATTTGGATAACCCGAGTTAGAACATCCCAGGTGTGGTTAGTTTATTTCAGACGTTATTTCGCTAGTAATTTCACATAATTCGATTTCGTACCGTGCCTAATTTTTGCAAATAACTTTTAAACTGCAGTGGCAATGTGTTGCATCCGTACTGCGTTAAAAAAAAACGCGACAATGGTCGCTCTCCGGCCCATTGCTGGCGTGGCTATTCGTCTGGCGGTGCTGTGCTGTTTAGTTGGCTTGCAGACGGCGCACGCACCTGTACGGTATAGTCGGTGTCACATCCCTATCTGCTCGGGTTGACGGAATCTGGCATTCATGCTGAAAAAGCTGTCCGGTGACGTTAAATCTGCTGTTACGTCCGAGCGCACGTGCGCGGCCACGCACATTGTCTCACACATGTGTACAAATACGATTGCCTGTTCTGTTTTGAGTCGGAATGTGTTCACCTTGTTTTACTGTACCTCCTTGTGAGGCTTTAAACCGTGGCTCAGTACGGGGTGCCCATGTTTTTCGCCAGTTTGTGAATTTCGTATGTCCCATGTTAACCCAATAGGGCACGTTTGCACGTGCTGACGGCGCCCGCCGGTGGGACCTGGTCAGAAATTGAATGTAGTGATGCGCCGCAATGATTCATTCCACAGATGATCGTGAGCGCCAATGTTTGCTTTTGCTTATGTATGTATGTACCACGGTTATTTATATCGCAGATGTTCGTGAACGCTAATGTTCAAACGCCAACGCATGATGCGTGCATAGTGGATATTTGTAGACCTGAATATAATGTGTACACACCAACCGGCAGGCAGACATGTGCCTCAAAATTGGTTGCTTAATCTCACCGTCACCAAAGCCTTTCCAGGCCGAGCAAATCTCAGGTCGTGGTGTTCATTCAGCATGTCTTAAGATGGTTCTAAGGCAGTACAGAACCTAAAAGATGTGGGTTGAGTGGCCAGACAGTGTCTGAACCTTTCTTTGTACAGAATGGAATGCGTCAAGGAGAGAACATCTCATCACTGCTGCTCAATGTCTACGTAGAGGAGCGTCTTTGTGGCTTGCTAATGCTACCAATTGGTTGCCGTGTCGGAAAACGTGCAGAGAATGTACTAGCCTATGCTGATAATATTGTGCTTTTGTCTCTCGCAAGGAGGAGGCTTGAATAGATGGTTCGGAGGTGTGAAGCATTTGCCATGTCCAAGGATATTCAGTTTGATGTAAAAAGGTGTATGTATCCTTTCCAATCCTCTAAATCCATATGCAGCGTTACACTTGTCTCATTCCAAGTTTCCAAATGTCATTCTTAACACGCGCCCGGGTGGCCGGTTAGATACCCTCCGCTCGGGTGGAGGTCAATTTGACCCCCCCCCCCGAAATTCCAGGAACTAAGAGGGTTAGAGACCCCAAAGTTATGGAGTATGTTGATCGTAACGTGCACTCATTTAAGCCAAAGTTTAAGCCTCCTGGGTGATGACCTTCGGGTCAAATAAGGTCAAACAAGGTCAAACTCCAAGTTGGTCTCCGAAGTATCTCTAGAGCTTAAACACCTGTTCTTGGAAAAAAGAGCACATGCTTATTCAAGGTTAGTGACTTTATTTGACCTTTCGAAGGTCATGGTGATCAACATCATAGAATAGTGCTTTGAGTTTTAAGTTGAATACGCGACAAAGAGTAAGCTAGGCAGCATGTTTATAAAAACGAAATGTTGACCGTGGTCACCTTAGGCCAGTGAACTATCATGGCCTATAATAAGTCAATGGAAGACGTCGAATGCGGCTTATGTTATCAATAAATTCGAAGTGAGCACCAGAAACTAAAAAAAAACCGCAAGCCTTAGCGTAATAAAATAGGTTGGTGTTGACCTTGGTCTGATCTTCATATCTGATTTAAGTCGATAAAATTTGGGCGTACAATTATCATATTGCCCAGAAAGGAACTCAGAGATGTATGGCTTTGTCCAACACTGCGCTGTTCCATCAGATCGAGCGATTTCCCTGAAATTGATTTCGCTGAATCAATGGCCTGGCTTTGACCTGCCGTAGGTCAGCAACCTTTAAGGTACATCCCATTTTTTGATAGCACGCGACCCGCCATTCATTTGTCTACAGCTATGCAAAATTTGGAAATCGTTCGGAAACCATTCTGGAAAAACCCTCGGGGTCAATGTCACCCCCACTCGAGCACGTGTTAATGGCTTCAGACTTGCATGGGTGGAGAAGTTTAAATATCTAGGACATGCAGTGGACAGTGATCTCAGTGACAGTCAAGATACGCGTGGAGTGAAACGTTCCTTGTAAAAAAGCAGAAATATGCGACGTGCTTGGGTCGTCTTCGCAAACAGGAACGTTTTGATTCAACAGTTCGAAGCATATTGTGCTAACATGTACGGTCGTGAGCTGTGGAACGCTATGAGTGGTAGGAAGGCATTTCAAGAATTTTATATGGCCTACCACTTCTGTAAAAGAAGCTGGTAAGGGTGTCACGCTGAACCAGGAACCATGACCTGTGTGAAGACTTTGAGCTTCTTCCATGTCCCATGCTGGTAGCTAGTCGGCAGCTGATGTTCAACCGAAGACTTGTGTTCAGTGAGAACAGCATTGTTAAGGTATTGCATGGAAGCGAAGTAGCGGTAAGTGGCATCATTGCCAGAATACATGTGCATATCCAACATGTATACAATCTCATTGCATTAGACCTTCTGGCAGCCAGTAGGTCAGATGTTCGAAACATCTTTATGGCCCCGCTGGGTCAGTTTGTCCGTGGTCGCCACTAAACGCCTGAACTGGGTCATAACCCTGGATAAGGTCCTCTGACCTGTCAAGTAAGTAGTGAGTGGTTTGCCTGCCGTCTTACTCTGTGTGTGCGTGTGTTGTGTGTTTTTTACCTACATATGCCAACATCTGCTGTACCAGCCTGGTAGTGTGAACAACTGAATTATCATTGCTTTTACAAATATGCACGCACCCGCAAGCCAGATGACCTTACGTAACTCTGCGCATACCAACAGCCGCTAGATCGTCATATGCGCAGTATGTGACGATCACTCTACAAAGTGTGGGCTTACCCGATTTGTCTAACAAATTGTTCTACCAAGTATGTGCTTTTTAGCTTTCGTTGTCAGCATATGCTATATGTGTTTTTATATACTTACTCCAGCAATACGACCGTCTTCGATGCGAGCATTTACAATAATATAGCTTGGCATTTTTCAACACCTCGTTGCAAAGATATTCGGCTAGCTTGCGAGCATTTGCGTGCGATTTTTGCAATGCGTACATTTGCCTTACGTACATGCGTCTTGTTATCTTGCCCAAAGCTAGATTTCTCGTGGCCGGCTGGTGCCGCTAGTGAGCTGTGACTGTATTTGTGCATGACGGACGGACGGGTAAGATAAAAATCAGAATGTAGCTATAGCAGCCTCACCATCGTGTTCGACACAAATCTGTATTGTACGCCGTAAGGTGCACACCATTCTCACGGGTGTGCATTGCAATGAAAATCAAATAATAACTCCGGACGTTGTTGTAAAAAGGCATTTTACCACGAAGACCGAGAGCACATTTCAACTTGAGAGACACGCCGCTTCTACGGCGGTTATTAACTCTAAACAAAGTAAAGTGCAGTGAAAGATGTCCATTTGAAATGCGCAGAAATTCCCCAAATGCCCAGAATATGCTCCACTCAAAAGGACCGCAGCCCTCCTCGGTCCAGTGCCCTGCGACCCACCCCGGAGCGACCGCGGTACAGAGCGCCCTGTTGTCAGGCTACAGCCCTGGACGCCGCCTGGCGGCTGCAACACCGAAGCACATCCCCGACCGCCACCTAACGGCCGGACCGATCGCGGCTCTTGTTGCCCCTGGTGGCGACACCAGGAGACTTCGCGCCGAACTCAACAGCGCCGCGCACTGCGTCATCATATTATTGATTAAAATGCTACATTGCAAATAGCTCCTGTCCTTCATATCGTGATAGTTGTATTGGCGTCTGGCAATGGCCCAGATCAGTGGTGGGATGTCTGTGAAGGTAGTTTTGCGTGGCAATGTGTGTATTTGGTACAGCGTTTTTGCACAAATTAGACCTTTCTCCTTTGCCCATATTTCGGTACTTGGCAGACTACGACTTTTACCTGCGCTCAAATTCTGCTGGAACACCATTTCCTCGGTGATGTTAATGAACAACCTGTTGAAAATCGCTCAGATTTGAGTCGTTCGCTTATACCCATGTCCTCGATCCGACTCTGTCGCCTGTTGTAGCCACCCCTTCAATATGTGTTTGATGTTTGATGTTTATTTTTGATTATGGACACGAAGCAGCACATAATATGATGAGCGGATTGGCGCACAAGCGGAACGCTTATATTTGAGCGCCTCTCCTAACAATAACAAGATATGGTCATCGCCGCCAGGGAACCCACGACCCACCGCCCACTCGTCCGATCTGTAAGTGGACCCGGGCCAGGCGCCCGCCGCCGCTCCGGTCTACACATATAGCCGTCTCGGGCTGGCGGCGGCCGCCCGCTCCGGCAACGCCACCTAGTGGCCCGTCCGCTGCCCGCACCCGCTGGAAGTTTTTGGGCGAATCGTTCTGTCTGAAAAATAAATGTTTGGAAGTTTTTGCTATGTGCTGCCCATCGCGATCTTGTGAACGGTTACCCCTGAGATAGATGTTTAGTTTCTCGTTGCGAGTGAGCTCAGAAGGTTTGGAATGATGCGACCTGTTTTACGTGGCATTGAAATCCGGATTTTATGATAGCGAGGACAGTTCAATACAAAGTGATGAGGGTTTTCATATGGATAGCCACACAAGCAAGAAGGGCTAGGTCTAGCTGAACTTTGAGTTTTGAACGTGTGGGCATTAAGGTTTGACATTCCCAATCTCAGCCTAGTATTAAGGATGTGTCATGCCTGGATCCAAAGCTGGGATACGCCGGAGGTGCGGCCACACTGCAGCGCTGGTGTATTTCCTCTTTGAAGGAACGAGAAGACTGGAGGGATGACACCTCGAGCGGTAGCTGGCTCCATCTTCTCGTTGTTGATGGAATATAGGATTTTTAGTATGTGTGACTGTAGCATCAAAGATGTGGCCGACGAATGCTCTAACAGCTGAAAATGCCTCAGCGGTTGGCGGCAGAGGCCAACCATTCCTGCAGAATCGAGTTTTTGCCCGTTTTCGCCCAGCGTTGAGTTGGCTCCTCTGAGAGCATCTCAGAACGAAACGCAGCAGTCTGACTAATAAATGCTCGTATTTGTATTAACTCGCAGTCAATCTCGCACTTACCAGTGTGAAACTCAATACGATCGTGGATCATGCTTATGCCGTTTTTATACGGGTGAAAGGGATGTATATCGATAATCGAGAGAAGAGAGAATAGTCACTGAGTTTGCGTGCATTCATTTTGCAAAAATGTATTTCAGACATATGCATTCCCCTCGTAAGTGTTACACAATCAGAAATGGAATGCGAGCCAGACGTGTCTTGGAATTACCTTAACGACCGGGAATCATGTGGTCACAGTTTATCCTCCTGATCACGTCTCGCATAGTTACGATTAAGCCAATGTGTCTTTGTGAAATCAAAACCACGTACGCCTACCGATAACGCAACACAGCATGCAACCTCCAACTCCTCGCAGACATCTACGCAGCCGTGTGGATTACTTGCACCCCATCTCGGCGTCTACAGGAAAACAAGGAGTTACCTACAAAAGGGCAAATCGTTTATTCAACATATTAGGCAAATGAATATCTACAGTGAGACAACTACAGGAGCGGCGAATGTTCTTTCGCTCTTCGATGCCCGTTCTTTGGCGTACATGCGTAAACAAAGAACATGAGAACAGTAACAGTGTCTGATTTAGCAGACGACGTCCCGCAATCGTCCTTGAGATATTTAGGGGCGAAAGAATATGATTAAATGCCACCAAAAATTGTATTTCGGTCATTCCAGCAGTGGCTAAATACTGTAGCGCCTTTCATCACACATATTCCCCATTACGTACGCATCATCGAACTTATCCAACGCAATTTAACAGTTTCACTGTCATTCGATGGCAGAGGCCATTGTCCCTGTTCACCGCCATGAGTATCGCCGGCCAGAGAGCAAGCGCAGGTCCGACCTGCCGGCACAACCGCCAACTCACAACAGCGGCACTTCGTCAGGACATTCAGCGGTGTCTCGAGAACGAGGGAGCCCAGCTGGGAGCAAACGCACCCCATCCACACACGGAAGAGATGACCGTTCGCGTGCGTCAGCCAGTGGCCAGTCCGCGCAGGCCAGCCACCGGTTGACGACAAACGACCGGCGCAGGGCACGTGACGTGACACCCACGCCGACGTTGAACCCCTGTCTGGGCTCCGTTATTCAAGAGACACGACACGCAGACGAGAGCGGGCATCCACGCACGCTTCGGAGGTCGACGCGAACAGCGCGCCGCCGCCCGTCACACTGATGCCACCTGCGCGGCAGTCTTCCGCACTAGCGCCATCTATATAGACGACGCCAGCCACTTGTATAGATGGCGTTACGTCCGCCGACCGCGCCGCTCAGCTGGAGTGCGAGTAAGCGGTGTTAGTGTAGGGGCCGGAGTAGATGGAGCTGCCCGTGGTGGAGAGATCCTTGCGGCGGCGGCGGCGGCTGATGATGACCATGATGGCCACGACGACGGCGATCATCAGCAGCAGGCCGACGATGGCGATGGCGATGGCGAACGTCCGCGGTGAGATGCAGAGGATGTCGTCATCATCCAGGTCTCTCTGCCGGAGCCGGGACAAGTGACAGAGAAGTCAGCGCACCCTCACGATGGAACAACAAGGGTTTTTTTAGGGCGTCTGTCGCTTACAACGCGAAAATCGTATCGCGCCAAATCCCGGTTGAGGCAGAAGGTCTCGCTATCGCCCCCCCCCCCCCCCCTCTCCCCTACACACATACTACCCCCACCTTCAGTGGTAAAGTTCCTGACTGTCCGAGAGTCAGGATGCGGCCCATAACCGAGATGATCCGTCCTGACCCATCCAAAACTGAGATGTGCCGCATGGAGTGAGCGCTTAAAGCGGCAGGACGATATCGTGTGAAGGCCTATTCACGAGCATGTTTGCTGCCATGATTCGGCTCGACGTAACTGGCATGCGAGAGATGCTTTGTGAGACGTGTGATCACACACCTGGCTGTTTTTATCTTAGCGTCATCATGTTTGATAATTTATAGTCCGTGTTTGAATGATGATATCGAGATTAACTCTCCTATCCACACGGCTGGCCCCACGAGCACGCAGCCGTTACCACCGCTGGATCCCGTCCGCTTCAGCTCTAAATTACCATTATCATGGCTGCCCGTCAGGACAAGCACGCATGCGCACGCACACAAATAGGGGTAATCCTCCCGACACTCGTTTTTGTGCTCTTCGCTGGAGGTTGGCTACACGTAAATGCTGCCGCGCTGTAACAAAAACCGAGCTTGAATGCCTGGTGCGTGTGTTGCCGGAGCGTGGGGGTGTGTTGTTCTGAACCTTATGATCGGCATGTGTAGAACAAGTGTTCGTTGTTACTGAAATGCACGGAGGCGTTACTCCATCACCGCTATCGTAAGTGGTGTGGTCCGTGTTGTGTAGGCTCTGTGGTTCGTTGCCGGAACCCACCATGATCTTGTCCTAGCAACCGTTACCATCGACTTTCTATACGACGCATATTGAGTAGTGCAGTGACGTCATGACGCCTATCTCTATAGAAACTCAACGCACCGCTGGCTCATACCCTCCATTTTAAAACGCTTCAAAATGCCTTCAAACGTAAACGGTAGGTTGCCATTTCGTGGGAATGGTGCTAACTGTAAGCGGAGATATTGTGCACCTTGCTGCACGTTTTCTCGACTCTTAACAAGCAGCCTTATACCGTTTTGCACACGCATCCGAATAACACGTCTGCAGCCGAGATAGCGCAGCAATGCAGTGCTCGAGCGTGCCGCACGCTGGCCAGCGGTCTCGCCTGCCACGCACCCGCGACGGCCGGTTGGCGGGGTCGTCCTCGGGCAGCTCCTCGCCCTCGTTGACGTAGAGGCCGCTGAACACCTCTATGACGGGCTCCTCGTCCGTCTCCAGGTCGGTGACGGTGGCGTTCTCCACGGCGCGGCGGCGGCGGCGCAGGTTCGTGCCGTCCGCGCAGACGGGGGGCTGAAACAGGGGCAGTGCGGTAGGGAGGGAGCGTCGATTCTGCAGGTCAGACGCAGCTGGAGGCGCTCCGCCGGTAGGGTCATGAGGCAGCGACCACGGGGCTGATCTGGCTGAAGATGATCCACGAGCAGGGGATCTACAGCCGCTATGTCAAGCCAAGCTCAGCGATGGTGCCACCACGCTCTAAAAACAACAACATCCTGAGACGGTTGCATCTGCTACATAGCCACTGCATGGCGCGTTATTCATGCCTTTAGAGTTGGGCGCACGAGCTGAGTGATTTCGCACTGTCTGTTTTATTACATTTGGCAGAATATCTATTTTTCTGGAGCAACACACTATACCCACAACGGTGAGGATTCATATGGGTCACCTTTAGCCAGAAAATTATACAATTTTCACGAGAGGCAATTTTCGATGACCAATCTGGAATTTGCGAGACAACTTACCACATCGTCGCATCCTCCAGTGTGCTTCAAACACAGCCGAACGTTGCACTGGTAGTAAACCGACGCCGTGTAGGGAAACTTGTGCGCCTGGAAGTTGACCTTGGCGCTGGTCTTGCTCTCGCTGTAGGTGAACGGCCCCATAATCTCATAGTCGACTGGGCAGCTGAGGAAGGAGGCGACACATTCAGTCAAATGGCGGGTCTCTTTTTCCCACAGTGCAATCATCACAGATATACTAGCAAGATTTTAGCGCCAACAGCTGGCGAATGAGCCTCTATGAATGTGCAAGTCAGACAAGTATGTATCGGGGTCTTTGTCTGGGATTTTTGTTGCGGAGAACATAGGCAATCAGTTGCTGTAACACTACAGCCGCCTGTCCTTGTGGTCCACACTGTATGGTCTCTCTCAATCAGTCGTTTAGTGGGCCGACTCTGTGAGGCAGCTTGTGCTCGGAGGCGTAATGATCCTGCCCTCGCTTCTGCGATACATATCACATTCAATGGACTGGGAGGGTGGGGGGAGGTCGAAGGAGGTTGGGTGGGTGAGGAAGGTCGAAGGAGGCTGGGAGGGTAGGGGAGGTCGAAGAAGGCCAGCCCAGGTCACGGATGTTGAGACTTCTGCATACAAAACCAAGTTGAAAAGCACACTTTCACACTTTTGATGTGCATCTCGCTGACCCGGGCCAAACTCAGTTGCAAAACCCGGGACCAAAACATTGCTGTTCCCTCACGAGGAGTTCAGCATAAAATGTGGCCGACACTGAACCAGCCTCGCACCGAGTACAATGCTGGCCGTCAGACAAATCATTGGCCGGCCAGGACCGCATTGATGGTCGGTCGCATGACGACAGGACAGAGGCATATTCTGGAAGGCCAGCTCCCCTCTCTCCTCTCCTCTCCACCCTCTCTCGCTCTCTCTCTCTCATCTCGCTCCCTCCGCCTCTCTCTCTCTCTCTCTCTCTCTCTCTCTCTCTCTCTCTCTCTCTCTCTCTCTCTCTCTCTCTACCTCTCTCTACTTCTCTCTCTCTCTCTCTCTCTCTCTCTCTCTCTCTCTCTCTCTCTCTCTTTCTTCCGCTGGACGCTATTTTTCTGAGACCAGCCAATCTAGATTTTTGAAGTCAGTCTTACAGAATTTGATTTAAGGTTATGCATAGAAGTTTATATCTTCTGTGGCATGCTTTTGACTCCCTGTGTCAGCTCGAGGCAAGACCATCGTCCGCAGTGGATTATAACATATAGCATTCATTCAACCCCGATGCTCCGCGTGTAGTTGTAGCGATTCGACCTTGCTTGATCCTTTGACTTTGACAACCTCATCGGAAGCCTTTCGTCTCTTGCATTCGCATTGAAACCTTGTCATTGTCAGCGCGATTTAGTTATTCTTTTAAAATAATGATCTACCTGGAAAGCTAAGGCAAGCTTATGACAGTGATACGACGCGACTTGCCTATCGCACTCCCACCTTGTGTCTCAATGAAAAATGTGGTGGTAGATAAGCGTGTAGGTGTAAGTAATCACCGATTTGCACCAAAAGCAATAACGTCGGCAGATGTCGGTTTCATCCTAGCCTGTACATACGCATATATATATATATATATATATATATATATATATATATATATATATATATGCATATATATATATATATATATATATATATATATATACATATATATATATATATAATGTGTGTGTGTGTGTGTTTGCGGCTGCAACCATGCTGTCCTCCGGTTGAAATCCAATTGTGCTTCCGCAATTTGTTTGACTGGAAGCGAATTCAAATTTGGGACAGTCGAAACGTCGGAGAGGCAGTCTTATCACTCGCACTGCTGCCGGCTGAGACAGCAGGCAGGATGTCCCCCGAGCGTTCACTGCCAGATCACGCTCAGGCTCAGGCTCAGGCGCGCTCGTTGTGCCGAGGAAGGGCTTTCCGGCCGGCTGGTGACCGCGTCGGCGTCGTCCGGCGCGCTACGGGCGCCACGGCTGGCTGCGGGGCGCGTCGGCTCGAGACACCACGGATGGCTGACTCCCTCGTGACAGGGAGTTTGTCTCGTCGCAGAAATAGCGATGGCGACCCAGGAACACGGCACGAAGGCTCGGTGCTGCGGAGTTTCCGGAGAGTCGTCCCAGGCGTGTGGGGCGCCGAGACAGCGCGGCACGACGGTGCCTGGGGCGCTTAGAGGCGGCCGGAGCATACGCTCAGTCTCTCTGCAACCTGTCTGTCTCGTGCATAAGACGGGCAGACAGCCTCTGCAGTCTGCAAACCAGCCCGGCCCGCCCCGCTGAGGCAGGGGCGCCTCTCTCGGCGCTCTGCACTTAACGTCCTCCAGGAAGGCATGCAAGGTGGGTGGGGGGGGGGGGGGGGGGGCGCTGTAGTGCCTCTCCCCAATATCGATGACCCGGGGGCACCTCGGACGGCCCTTCGGACCGACAGAGAGGACTTGCCGGTCAAGTATGGAACATCAAAGGGTCCTTCTTTTGGTCGGGGGCTCCGGCACGGGACACCGTTCAGTACCAGTCGGTGTCCCATCTGTGGAACAGAGACAAAGCCAAAGTCCCAGAATGTTAATCAGGTAGCTTCATTTGGCCTTGCCCGGAACCTTTGAAGAATCGAGGGGCCAGAGGTCTAGCACTGATGCTTGACAGGGGTCCATGCTGGCTGTGGGTCCAATTAGCTGGACAAATACAAAGCCATGGCCCTCGCATGCCAGCCATAGAGCATGCTCTTGCGTCCCTCGGAGGTCTCCAAGAAAAAGAGGGAGCTTCTCTCTTTCTCTCGGCTTGAAAGTCCGAGAGTTACTGAGCAGAAGCCCCAGTACCAGACCGGACAGAGGACCCTGTGCCAAACAGGGGCCCACCAACCAAAGAAAGATAGAGCCAGAGCTCAGGGATGTTTATCGTGGAGTTTCCAACGTCACTGTAGTGATTCTGAGACAATGACAGGGCCACTCTGTGGGTTAGACCCCCTGGCACTAAATAAAGGGCCCCAGCAGATACCGAGCATGCGGACCGTGCGGACCGGTGTGTTCATTAGCCAAGCTAGGACAGGGCCAGGCCTCCTGAATGTTATTCAGACGGCCATTTACGCCATTTGGAGCCTCTTGAGACTGTAACGAGCCTGATCACTGTTGGTCAGGGGCCTCTACTAGTGGCACTGAACGCGGACCCCCAGCGCGGGAAAATTAGCACATGCCCTGAGGACGTCACGGAGAAGCTTAGTCTGTTGAAGACCTCAAGGTGCGGACTTCGGGACACAGACCCTGTGATGGCAATAGTAGCCCATTGAAGTCGTGCATTGCTGTCTGGTTTGTCCCTTGCATACGGTAGCTTTACAGTTCACAATGCGGCACTACTACGTTCGTTTCGTCGACGAGGATGTAGCGCCGCTTTTGCACTTTCGCCGGAGTTGTCTCGCTCGGGTGTGCGGTCAAGCAGCTGGAGACAGGATTACGGCGGCGGATTTTTTACAGATCAACTGGCGGCCGGTGGGCAAAGCGCCCCCCATGCTAGACGTGCGCCGTGCTTACTCCAGCCAGGCATCCGCGCAGCACAGTCATGCACCTACACAATGTGCATTGAACTGTGCGTGACTGGCACTCGACTGACATTTCAGGGCCATGGCTATGTCCTTTTCGGCTCACGGGGCGCTTATCGGCAAGCGACCCGTGTTCACTAACGGGGTTACTCCGTTCCCCTCTCTCTCTCTCTCTCTCTGTTCTCCGTTTCCTTAGAGCCGGGTCCCCCCTCGTTCGACAGCGGAACTCAATTCCCCAAGCGTTCCAAGCAGCATCGGAGGTGGCATGAGCCGAGGGGAGTCACTTCAACCCATACCCATAGGCCCATAGATATAAGGGCCTATTTTAAAAGCGAATGGTAGGGTAATCAAGTATCTTATTTTTAGGGAAGTACTAAGATGCTGGCAAGCTCAAAAGTCATCTTTCCGTGCCGCACTTGCAAAAAAGTGTATACACCGAAGCAAAACAACTATGGAAAACGTGGGTCATGAACGTCACAACCGGCGGGTCAACAAGTTGAAGCCGTTCGTCTTTGGCTGCTGACTTGCCAAAAAGCTTTTCTTACATGGTTCCCTGTACGAAGTGCACTGATCGACGCGCTGTTTTCAATTTCCCGGGGAAAACGTGCAGGCAAATGCAGAATTTATATATCTTGACCCACTGCGGTGGAACGCAAAAAGCAGACTTTATCCGTTTTGACTGCTGACATACTAAACAATATTTTCCGGGTGAGATTGCAACACAAAAGCATGTCATTCGACTTAGAGCAGCCGATTTACCAAAGGTTAACATATATGGAGCATGTGGTTACCGGCATCAGGTTAAGAGCATCGTGACCCACGGATCAATAAAATGCAATACTTGTCCGTTGGTGGCCACAGACACGCTAAAAAACATCTTTGCTCGCTTAAAGCACAACAAAATGTGCACCAAACGACGCGCCTTAGTCGATACACCGGCGGCCAGCTAATATGAAACGTGTTTATGACATGTTCCCACCCACCCCACCCCACCCCATTCAACATTTCGTTGGGGATGCGCCCCGGCGTGCCGCCGCCCGGCGTCGACGTCCGGTCCGACGGTGCGGACCAGCGGTTTGCGCCGCTTCAGTCCGGCCGGTTGCAGGTCCGCTAACGGGACCGGGCACGACACGGCTGGACCGGGCCGGCCGTCTCAGGCCCGGCCGCCCGCACAGCGCCGGCCAAGGTCAGAGGCGGCGCGGCGCCCGCCCTGAGCTCCCCACTCTCCCTCCCGCGGCAGCCCGCCCTCTCTCCCCGCCGGCCGCCGGCCGCCGGCCCCCGGACACCTGCCGACCGCTGTCTCGGAACCGGGTGCCACAACGTGCCCTGCACCGACAGGAAAGGCGCACTGGTCAAAGTAGGCTCGAATTATAATGGCGCAGCCACTGATCAGACAATGTCTCAGGGTCATGTTATGTCAGGGAACTGTCTTTTCAGTCGGTGAAATTCCCATCTCCAATGAACAGATATCCCCCTCTCTCCTCTGCTCTGCCTGCGTACAGCTGTGTTAGCCGCGCTCTCACCCCGTCATATATTGCAACCAATTTACTACATTTACGTTGTAATTTTCAACTGAACGCAAAAATAGTGTAGCGTAAGTCCGAAGAAAATTCGGAATTTTGGCGAAGGACAGCCGAGCCCACGTCCGAGTCATGACCGGTGTCGAAGATCGATCATGTCGTAGGCATTTTCCCTCCCCTCAACTCAAAATTTTCAGAAAAGTTCCTGCGCTGTTTCGTAATCCATAACGTGGCAATCTGGTGTGGCTCGATGTTTTTTTCAACTTTGTGCAGGCCTTCTGTGAGCGCCCAAATCAAAATATATTGTCTTCCATCTGCAGCGACGCACAAGGCTTAATGCCACATGATTCGCCTGCCTGACTACTGATTTAAGATTAGTTTCGCCTGGGACATCCTTTACTCCGTCATGAATGACTGGAGATGACCACCGTTTCCGCGAGATGTCTGTGTTTGAGCCTTTTAATCTACCCCATCCTCTTCCGAGAACATTCCTTAACCTTCAACGTCCGCTAAACCGAGGAACGACGTAAAATGTTCCCAGATGTGTCGCTGGGCATGCGGCAGTGCTGAGTCGTCTCCAGTAATCCCATCCCGATGACCTTCAGTGACGTCAAGGTCTCTCAGAAGCTGCGTGGTGGAGCCGTCCCCCTCGCTACTGCTGCCGTTGGCGCGGGGTACATCCCCTCCCCCCACGGGTGGAGCAGCTGTTAGCTGTGGGCGCGCGAGCCACCCACCTCACCGCCCTCCACTGGGTGGATGAAGTCTCATCCCCCCTGCCGGGTCTGGGATGGGGAGCGGCGCGATGTTTCCGGAGCCGGCCGCCTCCGACCACCGTGAGTCAGCGGCATACCCCGTGACTGCGCCGGCCAATGCACGCGCCCAGTCTGACCGGGGTGCTCCGGTCACATGCCGGGGTTCCGGAACTCTTGCCCGGGCGCACCACAAATTGACCCGCGGCTGCAACGGGCGTCAATCAGGCGCACCGATCTGCAGGATTCGGCGATTCGCTGCAGATCATTCACATCACCTGGAGACGTTTCAAAACTTTTGAATGCAAAAACACCGAATGTTTAGTTGAGCTTGGGATACAGTTTGTCGGATACCTGTAGTAAAGCCATATGTACAGGTGTCATGATATCAAGCATCGACATATATCACGTCTTAATTCAGTAAGAGGAACATAGAGATTATGCTTGAATAGCGGCCTGCTTTTTGCCTTTGCTGCCTTGTTGTGGTTTTTTCAGCAGCTGCGTGTCTGTCAGTTACCACCTGCTCATCTTTTTATGACATTCATGCTAGGTTGTTCCCCTCGTTTTATCACTGGATCACCAGAACATCGTGAAAGGCAGTAAAAATAGACCAAACATCTGCCTCGAGCGATTGAAAAAGAAAAGTGATAAAAAGAACGGGTAAAACGTAAACGCCTGTCACCTTTTTCTACGACCTGATTCACATCTCACGCAGGGTAGTGTTAATCCTGAATCTACAGTTATTGATTAATTTTGCGGCTATTCACCGTTCTATCAACATATTGCTGTCTATCGGAGCTCATTCACAATGTCATAACTTCTTTTGAGGAGCTATGAGCTGCATAGATATACTACCAGTCCGGTTAAAA
This sequence comes from Pollicipes pollicipes, assembly GCF_011947565.3. Classification (NCBI taxonomy): domain Eukaryota; kingdom Metazoa; phylum Arthropoda; class Thecostraca; order Pollicipedomorpha; family Pollicipedidae; genus Pollicipes; species Pollicipes pollicipes. Next base: position 20,855,697 of record NW_023597054.1, on the reverse strand, counting down.
TGTTAGGGCGTTCTCACCTCGGGTATCCCTTGAATCCACCTCGCACTTCCCCAGACCCGTCTCGCACTTCCCCGGACCCGTCTTGCACTCCCAGGACCCGTCTTGTACTCCCCAGACCCGTCTTGTACTCCCCGGACCTGGCTCGCTCTCCTCGGACCCGTCTCGCACGTCCCATGTTCCTATCCCGCGCGTCGCATGGGCCCGTCGGTGCTGCCTCCCAGCTGCTGACGCAGATGCAGACCTGTCGGCTGCACTGGAGCCAGTCCGGTGAGCCATCTCACTGCAGTTCACGGAAGCGCGACTGCAGGACTGGATGGGGCGTTCCAGGGGACGCGGAATCATGTCTGCATGGCGTGCGGTGCTGAAGGACGGTCGGGTATTTTTGACACGCAGGACGCTTCTAGCGTAGGAGCACTAGCAACAAGCGTGTTTGATGAACCAAATACCAGTCTTGGAAATGACAGGCAAGTAGAGGATCATGTGCTTCATTTTCACTTGGAAGGATTTTCCCATTACGAATGACGAATTCGGAAAAGTGTATCAGATGCTGGACAGCGAGGTCCACTCAGAAAACGAGATAGAAAAACGCTTTGATAATGCAATGACGCATTCTTAAAGCTCCATGTAAGTACAGGCAATTACTGGCATCGGTACAGGAGTATGGGTCCGTAGGCGCTCACCTTCCTGTCATCCTTTGCTGTGAAATGTGATGTTGGCTCTAGGGTGATGAGCTGAAAAAATGGACTTTAAGGATGATGCTGATCTCCCAGCTTTCCGACATTCTTACATTCTTGGCTATTTGTGGATGCAAATCTGCAGTCCCCACAGTCCCACAGCTTTGTCGCCTGGAACCGCTGATTTCAACGACGAGACACGCGTGGTAACACGCGGTGTCGTACTGACGGGCCATCTCACGCGGCACTCACCCCTCCTTGTTGATGAGGGGCTGTTCGCCCCAGCCGAGCCCGTCGCGCACGATACAGTCGACCGCCTTCAGGCCGTAGATGTCCTGATCGTCGATGGCGATGTCCAGCGTCAGCGGGTCGCCGATCTTGACGTTCTCTGCCACCGTCTTCTCCTCGGAGTTGGAGTAGATGCGCATGGTGCAGCTCGGCATGGGGGCGGTGGCTGTCAGCGGAGTGGTGCCCAGCTGGCTGCAACGGCGGCGCCACACCGGTCAGACGGAGACGCCGGTGGCGTAGACGGCCGGGGTCGCGCGCGAGCTAGACACCACTGCAGGCGTCACGGCCAGTTACAGCACTGGTGCACTTCTGCAGCTGAGCGGTTACAGTCGAATCAAAACGGCAGGTTTATGGAGCAGCGGTAACATTCTGCACACCAAAAGGTGCCGGCGGTTGTTAATGGGTTAGGAGCACATGGAGCACCCCGCCACACCTCCGGATCATGCCAGATGTGATACATACAACACGGACTTGGACAACATTCACGGCTGGTGCAGGAAACAGATGGCCCCTCCGACCGCGGCAGTCTGGTGACGGTGAGTCATCGCCGCGGTGGCGGGGCGTGGATGCCGTCGAGCCGGCCGGCGCTGACCCTGGCTGGTCCGACGGGACGGTCGGGGACAGCGCGACTCCCCGTTATCAGCAAAGCGCGACTGGGCGGGTCGCAGAAGGACGGCCGACTGGCGCAGACCGCCTTTCAGAGAGCGCTGCTTTGGACCGATCAAAAGAAATGGATTTATAAATGCTGCACTGTTAACGTAACTCTGACTCTATATTGCTTTTACACAAACAGTGTCAAATGGGACTCGCCCAGTGTGCCCAAGCAAGGTTGAACTTCCATACGTTGACGCGTTATTACCCAGGCAGCTGCAGCAAAGGCATTTGGCTCTCAGCTCATGGCACCCTCCCCGCTGTCATGACTCGAGAGTACAGGACGCATCGCGCCATCCTTATTTGGAGGGCCGGCAAGGACGCACGCCCGGGTTTCAGGGGCCCTTCCACACAGAGACAGATTAGGAAGAGTCAACCTCTGAAGCCCTGTCGAGGCCATCCGAGCACCACCCGCTGCTGCAGCAACGCTCCGGAAACCGTGTACAGCCCACCAAGAAGTCAAGCAACACAAACACGGTGACGACAGCTTCCGCCGGCCACCAGACGGCGGCGTCCGGCGGCGCTACAGGGGCGGCGGCGCCTCTCGCTCGTGACTGAAACACAGCCGTGCGTAAGTTGGTTAGTCACGGGCCGGTCATGCGCGCCGGAGCACGGGTCACCGCGCGTCCGGTGGCCGCCGCCGCCACGTACCTCGCTCCATCGCGCAGCTCTGGAAACTCGCCGCTGTCGGGAGAGGATGTCATGTCATGTCAGGTGGGCGCTGGCCCCGGCCCGCCACCCAAGGACGGTCCGGCCGGGTCGCCGCGCTGGCCCCAGCCCTGCACGGGCTTGCATCACAGCCGCCAGCCCGGCAGCGTCGCCCGCCCGGCACCCTTGGATCGCCCGATTTGGCGGTGCGGTAAGCGAGGCGGCGGTGCTCAGCGGAGGCTGGTGAGGGCACGTGCGCGCTGCTGCTGCTCTAAGCTAATGAAGCCTACGCTCGCAAACAGGATGAAGAGCGGATGCGTTTCGGAGCGAGGGATGTTTGTGTCGACAGGCGGCGGATTCCCGTTGGTGTTGCAAACCTGATAACGCATTAGTCCCCCCAGCATGCGTTTTTTACCGCTAACTGGCAAGGGAAGTCGGATCTGTTACAGTTAGATGACTATTTCGTCACGACATTACCGGCGCTTCGTCGCGTATTGATCGCGTCCCTGCCTTGGCACAAACCCCGCGTGAGTCATCGAGTCCCGTCGCCACGTTAGTCGGCGCAGTCCACAAATTCCATTCGTAGCTCGCCGCGTCGCGGCCCGGCGACACTGCCAGCGCCAGGGTGGGTCGCCCGAAGAAGTGGCATCCCGGACCGGCTGGCGGTCATCCACCTCCGCCCCGGCCGACCCGGCCCCGGCCCGTCAGCACGGCGGTGGCCCCGGCCCGGCGCGTCACCGCGGCGGCCCACCGGCTCCGCCCGGCCGGCCGACAGCGGTCTGACAGCTGGAGCCGAACACAGGCCGGCCTGCGGGACCGGAACCGAACATAGTCCAGTCCACCGGGCTGCAGCCGACCACAGACCAGCCAGCCAGAGGGGAGTCATCACAGCCAGCCGCAGCCAGACCCGACAGACTGCTGCCGACCACAGCCCAGCCAGCCAGAGGGGAGCCATCACAGCCAGCCGCAGCCAGACCCGACAGACTGCTGCCGACCGGAGTCCAGCCCGACAGAGCAGCTACAGTCGACAGCGACCGACCCACGGCCGGGCCGTGCAGACTGCAGCCGTGCATCCTGACCGACTGCAGCCGGCATCAGTGCAGGTCACATGCACCCTGGCCGACTGCAGCCGACCACAGCGCGGTGCGCAGCGGGCCGCCGTGTCAGCTGACCTCGCGCCGGCCGCGAGTATCGGGCCCATCGGAGGCGGGACGTGCGGGCTGCGAGCCGGGCTCGGCGACGGCCCTTTTGTTATCGCTCCTCTGTGGCCCGCCCGACCCATCAGATAGGCTTTATGTCCGTACTGCTGACGGGAGCAGCTCAGGCTGGACGGTCGGTTGGTCATCCCAAGCAAGCAGTTTACTCCCGTCTTGCGTGCGCCACCCAACTCACTGTACATTGCGCATCGAAGCGGCCTTGCTCGTCCTCCCCCCCCCCCCCTCCCCTCTCCGCCCGCAGACCACTAGAACCTACCGACCCACCAACCCTCGTTTCGGCCAACCTATCTCGCTGCAGATCCCCCCCGTCCGCTCTACCGCCCCACCCTAAGCGAACAATGCGAAGCCTTTACTTGCGCCGCTGGCCCCGCACCGTTGCCGCATGTTTTGCTAATTGTTTCTGATTCAGGAGTGGCGGCAAGCGTAGCAGAGCAGAGCGCGGTCCCGCAAAGCCCAGCGCCAAAGCCAGCGCGGGGTAACGGCGCGGCGCGAGAGGCACAGTTAGCCGCGAGCGGTTTGTGACGGACGGCTGGCCACGGACGCCCGCCAGCAGGGCGACTTCACGGTCGGGCCACGGGGTCGCCCAGACTGCGGGAAAATGTCGTATCGGGTGACCCAGCCACCCTGACGTCACGGTGGGGGTCTGAAAGCCATGCTTGAGAGACGGGCCCAGTCAGCCGCGACCCGCCTCCTTTGTTGTAAAGGCATACGAGGCGCACGTCGCCGTGCACCTGGTGATGGAGCGCTGGCCTTCGATATAAGCACCAGGGAGCCAAAACTCCGGTCGGGAAGCGCGGGCCTCCACGTGGCAGCAAGTGGTGACAGCCACTGTCCTGTCGCGGTCTCACTCGTTGTTTGCCAACTAAGCGCGGCACTAATCTGCTCCGAGCCTATGCGCTTACGCTGGGTGGCGTTCTCAGCGTGATGCGGGTATCATGCATTGACTTTCTCCGAGTAGTTTCCAGGGATGCAGCCAGCCAAGCGAGAAAACTCATTGCTACTGGCTCGTGCCTGCGAAAGCATGCTAGATAACTGTCTCACCTAACGTTGAAGTTCGTGCCCACGGCCTTCTCCCTGGTCTGGTACTTGCAGCGAATATGGTAACCGCGTCCTTGGTTTGTCACCAGTTTCCGATGCGGCTGCACCACAATGGTGTTGAAGTACTCGATGTCTTGATCCTGCCGTGACAGAGGCGAACATCAGCGCGACTTTGATGACGCCAGCCTGAGACGATACGTGTCAATGGTACGTTGAAGGCACAGCGCATCAGTCCCCTTCACCAAAAGCAAGTTCGCCGCCGGCGACAAATTCGTTATCGCACATTTGAGCGTCGCAGAGGAATGCAAAATAGCTGCAAGGCGAAGCTTTTGTTTGTGAGAGAAGCTGTTGGAATTTCGCACCGCCCTCATGCTATTGACTTGCCAGACTGGTGGAACTTGTTTTCGCTGGACTGGCTGATGGGGTCTGTTGTGCAAACATCGCCTGTTTATTCATGATTTGGGCTCTCGAGACGGAATGTGGGGAAGTAAAACAAAAACAAGAGGCCGCACCTGCAAGCGAAGGGCCTGCAGAATGGTCATGGTAGAACTATGTAATTGTAAAGATGCTGAGAAGGTATTGGCCGTGCACCAGGCAAGCCATCGTTTTCAGAAAACAACATGTAAGCTGCCCATATGGGCTTCCCGCCGCATGCTGCGATATAGCATAACCATACCGCATAACCATAACCAATGTGGCAATATGACATATGGCAATGTCACTCACATAAGGGTGACATCACTGTTACGTCACTGCAGCAGGTTGGATCGCTTCCCCAGTTCGATAGCCGCTGTACAGTCTCAGGCGCATTGAAAAGGAATAGGTAGTGAACGCAGGGACGTAAATGTTGTCACGTTATGCAAAGGCTGTAGTGGTTGTCCTAAAGGCGTTAACACGGCACAGCCAAATCCTGCACTGGATGCGAGTGAGCAATGTCATTACCACCCAAAGCATCCCATCACAATGCTTTGCGAGGACCTGTTACGCATCACCATACCTAGAATCCACGCCATATTTTCACGAATGGTTTGGTAGGCCATTGTCCCTTCACTGTTCTTGCACCTACAGATTCAGCCGATATCGCACCATCAGAAAAAAATGGTGCATGACCGTCAAAACTGTATTACTACTGATGTGCAGCCTCCCATTCAGGAAAACGGCAGACTCGTGCGGGCTGTGTACCACGCGGTTGCGTTACGTCCAAACATCGGCCGTTACTACTAAATGTTCGCGTGCGCCCGATGACTGCGATAAAGCCGAGCAGTTCCCACCGCTCACAGGCAGACATCAGCAAACTGCGGAAAGCGAACTGTGACGGGCGCGAAAGGGTGTGATCATTTCACCGTTGACGAGCCCGCGTTTTTAAATGATTGCTCATCAACGGGAGGTGTGGAGTCATAAAGCTGCCGTTACCCTTGTTCTTTTACGTGAGAAGTTCAGTTAAATCACGCTCACGCAACGTCGGCTGGAAAAGTCGTTATGAAATTATGCATAGCGCGATTAGAAGCAAATGAGCGCACTCGCTTTTCTGCTTCTGTTTTTTATGTAGCTGCCAGCTGTTGGGGCTATCCACTTGAAACACAAGAACTTAACTTAATTTTCAAACAGCCCTTTCTGGCCAAGGACTCATGTGAAGTGCAAATATATAAATACGCTGTGCAAATATACTCATACACACCCACACCCACACGCCCACGCACATATATATATATATATATATATATATATATATATATATATATATATATATATATATATATATATGTGTGTGTGTGTGTGTATGTGGTGTGTGTGTGTATGTGTGTGTTGTGTGTATGTGTGTGTGTAGTGTGTGTGTGTGTGTGTGTGTGTGTGTGTGTGTGTGTGTGTGTGTGTGTGTGGTGTGTGTGTGTGTGTGTGTGTGTGTGTGTGTGGGTGTGTGTGTGTGTGTGTGTGTGTGTGTGTGTGTGTGTGTGTGTGTGTGTGTGTGTGTGTGTGTGTGTGTGCGAGTGTGTGTAGCGGCGCATGAATGCGGTATTTATTTCTCGTTAAGCACGAACCGCCTGCATATCGCCGCCATAAACACAAAATGTTTTAAATGACTTTTTTTTACAAATAGGGAAAAGCTGACGGCGAGAATCAAGGTAGGCAGAAATAGTTTGTTTCTGCGGGACAGGCGCAGGCTTCAGTGTTCTGGGCGCGCCAGCATCGGCGTCACGGGGGCTAACAGCGGGCACCCGAGCGTCACCCCATAGCACGTTGACCTTGGTCTTCGCCGAGCCAGGAATACCACGAACGTTTTTGCAGGAGATCGATTATACCTCCGGCAGTTTTTGCACTGGCCGTCGCTTCTAAATGCTAAGCGTTCACTCACCTGTATGCGTGTGTGAATGTGTTTATGTGGTGCGTATGTGCCCAAATGCCTTGGTGGTGGTCATGTAATATGATTATTTTGAGCGAGATAAGTTCGAGGACAAGAAACGCCGCCTTTTATGAACTAATGCATAATGGCAGCACCTTTTAACACGAAGAGATCTCGATTATTGCAGGAAACAACAAAACAGATCGGAATTATTCAAGATTTTACTAGCAAAGATGGTAGAGAATATGCATAGTAATTATACTGAACCCGCCCTTGAGAACCTTCTCAGCATCAGGAGCCCTTTAACGTCCAGCAATATCTCACGTTCGCACCTAAGTGTTCCATGTATATATTCAGGAAACCAAAATTGCATCACATGAATTAATTTATGCATGGACCCATCCAGCCATCCAGTGTTGTGAATGTGCGGTTGGTCCACCACCAGGCCTTCGGGCTCACTCACCTCTTCAATACTCATGGTGTTACAGCTGCGGAGCGGCAGCTTGTACTGAACCGGGGCTGCCTTGGACGTGTACTCAGTCATGCAAGACGAGTTCTTCGAGAGGCCCTTGGGGTATATCATGCCGTTGAAGGCGTTGCTGGTGAAGATGGACACGATGATGTCGTTGCTGTTGCACTCAATCCGCACGTCCGTGACAGGACTTTTGACGGGCAGAGGTGCTGAAATCGCAAACCCCGAAAAAACGGTGAGCCACGCGTCGGCACAATTTGTACTGCAATGTGCGTAAGTCGGATGAAGGGTGAACACAAACCATCTACAAGTTGTTTTATGAACGCAGAAACTATATGCTGAAACAATCATACGCTTCATGCACAATCTACAGGCTATGTGATGAATTTGGGATCCCGTAGTATGCAGCTCATTCCCAATCAACGAAGGAGAAGATCACGGTACAGTTTGATCTCACGCTCCAGTGGCTTGAAAATTCCGTGAGAAAGGCAGTACCATCTGTCACTAGCCGAATGTCTTTCCGGAAGTGGATGCAGGTGGCCAAACCGACAAGGCCGCATTCCAGTCAGCGGCGCTCATTAGATTCGACATCAAAGACTGTGCGGCGAACGGAAAACTTACGATTCTGAGCTCTGGCGACGGCCGAGGTGGCAACGACCTGAAAGGAGGGACGGACATATGAGACACATCTTCGAGAGACACCGTTAGCATCTAGGCAGACGTGTCCGCGTATCGGCGCGCCGCCATCCACAACGGCAGGTCCTCGTAAGGCCCTTGCCCCTCCCGAGTGTCAATTATACGCAGTGAGTCAGTACAATGCGCCGTGGAGAATGGCTTCGGGACGGTTCAGCGGCGACACGGGCACGCGCTGCCCGCCCGGTCAGTCCCCCGTGACCCTGACGGGCGGTGCCCTGCAAGCCGGGTCAGGGCGGGGTCACTGACGGCGGGCGGCTCCCAGCGCGGCCGTGGGCTGCAACCCGTCAGCGCGCCGCGCCGCCGGCACGTGACCCCGGCCGCCGGCAGCCGTGACCCGCTCTGACCGGCCGCGACCCCGCCGAGCTCGCACGCCGGTCACTCACTGGACGCGGCCCTGAGAACCCGGCGCCGCACCGGATGCGCGACGGCCGCCATAAAAGCGGCAAACGGCCGGCCGCCTTGGATGACGGGCTACGGGGAACACGAGCAACGGCCGCCGGCAGCCGACCTGGGAACACGAGGAGCACGGGGCAGGGGCCACCGGTCTCCTGGGAACACTGTGAGCACGGGGCAGGGCTCATAGGCCACCTGGAGGGAAGGAAAACAGGGGCAGCGCCTACGGGCCGCCAAACATTTAGTTATGCTGATGCTTATAGTTCGGTGAAGTCAAATAAACCAATTGCATAACACGCATCGGACGACGGCGTCCAAGATCATCGCTAGCAAACTCGTCTTCAAGAGCTTGAAACCCGCGTGGAAATGTCTGACGGTAACCGGCAGCAGAGGGCCAAAGGCTGGCACGCTGCTGCGTGTCGAGGCATCGCACAGCGCAAGAAGACTTTCCGCAGCTGAGGCTCGCTACGTCACGAGGCGGGGAGTCGTCCCTTGAATCGTAATCGCTCTACCCGACTCGTGGGTTCGGTTGGAAAACAACACGCAGAAATTGGTTCGGTACTCTGTCCACAAACTCACCCGTGTGGGCCGTTCCAATGTTGTATTGATTTCAATGCAGCGATATCGTTATATGTTGTATTCATGGGTACGATTTTTTTAGTTGCATTGATGTATATTCGGGTATGTGTAGTCGGCGCCGCTATGCATACATGTCAAACCAACGCCTATAGAACAATGCATAAAACCAAAGGCTCACAAGATGGGCTAACACGAGGCAATATCAAAGTGGGTATCTATCAGTCATTGCTCATGCTGAGGCCTTCCGAACCAGGGCTGCAAATTAGTGAAAGGCACGCATGGTTTTAGCGCACCCAAAATATATCAAAAGTAGGAACTGCGTGCAGCACGAGAGTGAGGCCAGGCTGCATCGCTGGCCTTGGCCTCTTTGTTGATGCCTTTACAACTGGAATTTGTGTCCGGAGTCAAGCACGTGGATGACGCTACCCTGACCTTCAAACTATGTCAAGAACGATACTGACAATAAAGCACAGTTCGTGGCCACGACAACATAAATATGATCACAGCAGCCAAGCGTAGAGCGGCGGAGTTCTATGAAGAGTTTGGTATCGATGTGTTTCAGAATCTTCAAAAAGGATGAGCAATCGTCCTGATCCAGACGGGTCGGGCTGACGTGAATGCTGGGTTGAATGGTTGGATGAATGCATCTGGACACTACCTGGACACTTGTTAGGTGCATTGTCTAGATCTGTGTGATTCACTCGTAACGGCAAGCCCGCTGCGGGAAATGGCTGGAAACTTTGCATATGATAGGTTCCAGTTAGCTCTGTCGAATGAGCTACAACGTGCACACCGACAGCCTGATTGCAGGCATTTCTACACGGCCATTTTACTGTTTACTCATAGAGACCAAAGCCGTCTGATCAAGACGCAATTCTAACGTGGCCTTTTGTGCTTCTGGAAATCAGTTGTGCACTTTGCATGCGGTGGCACCATGATACCAATGAGTTGCAGATTGTGCGATCACTGAATCACGCCATTTTCTCACTAAATCTCTGCGCATATAGGGATCGATATAGCAGATGCGTCTCAGTCACACACATGATGTACTCTAAGAGATGCAATATGCTTTTTCCAGAAGGGACTGGAAATGTTGTCGACACTTTGCTCTGTCTAATTCCACTTGATTCATAAAGGCCTTCGTCGATATATGATCAAGAACTGACGCGTACCTTTTCTGTAAGTATGTGTCTATCATACTCTTGCTGAGATTGCTAGAACAAATGTCAAGCCTTATCGCATTTCCAGATTTGACCAGACTTACGCAGCCACGGTTTGTCTTCGGAGGTCACCTCCTGTTGAAGGGTCGGCAAGACCATGACGCCTGTGCAGGAAGACGCCTGACGCCTGACCATGACGCCTGTGCAGGAAGACGCCTGACGCCTGACCATGACGCCTGTGCAGGAAGACGCCTGACGCCTGATCATGACGCCTGTGCAGGAAGACGCCTGACGCCTGACCATGACGCCTGTGCAGGAAGACGCCTGACGCCTGACCATGACGCCTGTGCAGGAAGACGCCTGACGCCTGACCATGACGCCTGTGCAGGAAGACGCCTGACGCCTGACCATGACGCCTGTGCCAGAATTACTGCGCAGTGCCGGGCATGGGCTCGTGGAGCGTATTCCTGGCATTCAGTCGCGCTCCACCACAGCCGCTCATCAGCCATGTCCGTCTGACAACGAACAAAGCTAGATCGCCGGCATCGTGGGAACACGCCCATTCTGAACAGCTCTTATCGCGCCTGTGTTTCAGGTTTGGCTTGCGTCACTTCCTAAGAGGATGCGGTGCAGAGAAGAATGGAGAGTGGCAGGTGGTGAAGTGAGTCAGTCAGAGACACGAACACGGATTCGCACTTGCAAGGTACGAAAATGTCCAAGGTCGACGTTGGTAGCAGGACTAAGTAAATAGCTTCACTGACATGCGTAGTGAGCGTGCAGCTGCAAAAGATAAAGCTTACTTTAGTCAATAAGCTCATTTATCACGGTGTGCATATTATTGCTTACACAGTGTATCATCTTTCTTGCTTTGATCAAAATTTTTCTCATTGTGGTATCCCATCCGTTCATCAGATTGCAGTATGTACCGGTCGAATGACAGGGAACACCTCTAACCCCCTCCTCCGACATCTGAATAGAGCCGCGCCCCACGAGGCGTTGCTATGCAGCATGGAACGTGCCCTGCCGGCGTGCATTCCCGGCATCTAGTCACGCCTCGCCGGAGCGTCCGACGGCCGGGGTCGACCTGCCGCTGTCTCGCGGCACGCCTGCGGCCGACAATGCCACGCGGCCCGCCGCCGCCGAAAACGAGACCAGATCAAGGGTACCGGGCGGGCCAAGTCCATGGCCGATCGGCCGGCGCCATAATTTGGTGAGCTGTTCCCACCGCCGCGGCGCCGGTCGCACGCTGCAGCCATTTGCGGCGCCATGGAGGATCAAGGTTACGGCGGCCGGCCCGCCGCCGTGCCTGCGGCTGCACTTTTCCTACGCACGTTCAACGCCATCGCCGTCGTGGATAGACCCGGGCCGCGCCACGGGCCCGGCGCGCAGACGACGGTGCGAATGCCGTTTTGGCAAGTCACGTCGGAAATGGTGCGATCTCTGACGGACACGACTCGGATTGCGAAATGCTTGAACTTGATCGTGTCACAGTCAGGTACAAAGGCCGCGCACTGCACAGCAGACGTCCGGCCACTCTGCGCCGATCCGTTGTTGCTGCAGCTGGCTAGACCAACACAACAACAGCAGAAGCCTGTCCCTAGAAACACTTACCAAAGCAGAGAGGTCAGTGTAGTCTGCATGATGACGTCAGCGGAGTCAAGGTCGGCTACGGTGGGGAGGTGACGTGTTCAGCTGCCGACGCCCACTCCTGCCGTCGGGCGGTGGTGTTCCGCAGCAGTCACCGGCAGGACTGTGGCTCTGAGCGCCGCCCACACGTCCACCCTCCTCCGGCGCGTGCGGTCGACTCAGCTACGGCACAGCGCTCCCCTCCACTGCACCATCCTCGGCCCGACTGAGCCGCCGCGCGCCGCCAACGGTGAAAGCAAAAGTGGCCGCTACAGCAGCGCCGCCGCGGCGCGGCCGCAGAGTCAGGCCCGCTCCGCAGCAAGAGCGAGCGCGCCGTGCGCAGGGGCGCTCCCAGCCCCGGGTGGGGGCGGGGCGAGAGCGGGGTTAGAGGTGGCGAGCACCGGACTGCCGTGAGGCTGGAGCCGGACGTACTCGTCCGACGGAGGGCGTGACGGCCCGCCGTGTCGGCGCCGCTTGCGCCGCCTCTGCCCAACCTGCAGCCGGCGCTCCCTCCGACGTATGCAAGGTGGCGGGAATCAGCGGGTGGTGGTGGATAGTCGACAGCAACGCCTCCTGCGTCTCACCCGTCTCGCGGGGCTGAAGGCGGGGCTGCCACCGGCCGACGTGCACCGCTGGTCAGCGCCGCGGATCAGACGCCCCGCCATGGGGCGCCGGAGCGGATCAGACGTCTCGCCATGGGGCGCCGCGCCCCGCCCGCCGCCGACCCCGCCGACGCGTCGCCGCTTTTTACGCCGACCCGTCAAAGCGGACAGCCCGAGTTACGGTGACAGCGGGCTGACGAAAAAGTCAGGCCGGCGGACCGCGCGTCCGCGGTGACCGGACGGCCGCCGCCGGAGGTTGTCTCTGTTTACCGACGCCGGCCTGCGACCCGGGCGGGCGCCGGCCAAAACCCACGGCGGCGGCGGGAGGGCCGGACGACGGCGTCAAAGGGGCGCGGACCATTTGTCAGCGACGCTGGCCTATCATCAGCGGGCCGCCGGCTCGTTACCGGCGGGCCGCGCGCGTCCCGCGGCTCCGGTCCATTGGCTGCCGCCGCCGGCACAGGCGACAGGTCCGACCCGGCGGGAGGGACGCCTGCTGAGACAGAGACGGATGGGGGGCGGCGATGACAAGACGGCCAGCAAGCAGCTTAGCTCCTGAAGGCGCGAAGCGCGCGCCATCGTAGCCGAGTAAGCCCAAAGGCAACAGATAACTACAATAAAATGGGTTTCCAGAGACAAAGTTGAATGCACTTTTCATTAGCCTTGCGATGAACTATGGAGTTACTGGCCTCCGAATTTCATTGAACATTCGTCATTTGGAGCGATTGCCGGCGAGCAGTTATGGCTCAGACAGAACGAATGGCGTGCCGGTGCCCTCAGACTCACCTAATAGGGGAGCAACGATAGGAGATTCTTCTCCGTGAGGACGGTTAGGACGCTGGCTTCTCTTTTTGCTTGGTTCGTTCTTGTGCATCGATGCA
>NW_023597054.1:20836766-20841431 GCF_011947565.3 Pollicipes pollicipes | reverse complement strand
CTTACAGAATTTGATTTAAGGTTATGCATAGAAGTTTATATCTTATGTGGCATGCCTTTGGCTCCTGTGTCATCGAGGCAAGACCATCGTCCGCAGTGGATTATAACATATAGCATTCACTCAACCCGATGCCCCGCGTTGTAGTTGTAGCGATTCGACCTTGTGATCCTTTGACTTTGACAACCTTATCGGAAGCCTTTCGTCTCTGCATTCGCATGAAACCTTGTCATTGTCAGCGCGATTTAGTTATTCTTTTAAAATAATGATCTACCTGGAAAGCTAAGGAAAGCTTATGACAGTGATACGACGCGACTTGCCTATCGCACTCCCACCTTGTGTCTCAATGAAAAATGTGGTGGTAGATACGCGTGTAGGGTGTAAGTAATCACGATTTGCACCAAAAAGCAATAACGTCGGCAGATGTCGGTTTCATCCTAGCCTGTACATATGCATATATATATATATATATATATATATATATATATATATATATATGTGTGTGTGTGTGTGCGGCTGCAACCATGCTGTCCTCCGGTTGAAATCCAATTGTGCTTCCGCAATTTGTTTGACTGGAAACGAATTCAAATTTGGGACAGTCGAAACGTCGGAGAGGCAGTCTTATCACTCGCACTGCTGCCGGCTGAGACAGCAGGCAGGATGTCGCCCAAGCGTTCACTGCCAGATCACGCTCAGGCTCAGGCCCAGGCGCGCTCGTTGTGCCGAGGAAGAGCTTTCCGGCCGGCTGGTGACCGCGTCGGCGGCGTCCGGCGCGCTACGGGCGCCACGGCTGGCTGCGGGGCGCGTCGGCTCGAGACACCACGGATGGCTGACTCCCCCGTGACAGGGAGTTTGTCTCGTCGCAGAAATAGCGATGGCGACCCAGGAACACGGCACGAAGGCTCGGTGCTGCGGAGTTTCCGGAGAGTCTTCCCAGGCGTGTGGGGCGCCGAGACAGCGCGGCACGACGGTGCCTGGGGCGCTTAGAGGCGGCCGGAGCATACCCTCAGTCTCTCTGCAACCTGTCTGTCTCGTGCATAAGACGGGCAGACAGCCTCTGCAGTCTGCAAACCAGCCCGGCCCGCCCCGCTGAGGCAGGGGCGCTCTCTCGGCGCTCTGCCACTTAACGTCTCCAGGAAGGCATGCAAGGTGGGTGGGGGGGGGGGGGGGGGCGCTGTAGTGCCTCCCCCAATATCGATGACCTGGGGGCACCTCGGACGGCCCTTCGGACCGGCAGAGAGGACTTGCCGGTCGAGTATGGAACATCAAACGGTCCTTCTTTTGGTCGGGGGCTCCGGCACGGGACACCGTCCAGTACCAGTCGGTGCCCCATCTGTGGAACAGAGACAAAGCCAAAGTCCAGAATGTTAATCAGGTAGCTTCATTTGGCCTTGCCCGGAACCTTTGAAGAATCGAGGGGCCAGAGGTCTAGCACTGATGCTTGACAGGGGTCCATGCTGGCTGTGGGTCCAATTAGCTGAACAAATACAAAGCCATGGCCCTCGCATGCCAGCCATAGAGCATGCTATTGCGTCCCTCGGAGGTCTCCAAGAAAAAGAGGGAGCTTCTCTCCTTCTCTCGGCTTGAAAGTCCGAGAGTTACTGAGCAGAAGCCCCAGTACCAGACCGGACAGAGGACCCTGTGCCAAACAGGGGCCCACCAACCAAAGAAAGATAGAGCCAGAGCTCAGGGATGTTTATCGTGGAGTTTCCAACGTCACTGTAGTGATTCTGAGACAATGACAGGGCCACTCTGTGGGTTAGGCCCCCTGGCGCTAAATGAAGGGCCGCAGTAGATACCGAGTATGGGCCCGTACGGACCGGTGTGTTCATTGGCCAAGCTAGGACAGGGCCAGGCCTCCTGAATGTTATTCAGACGGCCATTTACGCCATTTGGAGCCTCCTGAGGCTGTAACGAGCCTGATCACTGTTGGTCAGGGGCCTCTACTAGTGGCACTGAACGCGGACCCCCAGCGCGGGAAAATTGGCACATGCCCTGAGGACGTCACGGAGAAGCTCAGTCTGTGAAAAGGCCAAGGTGCAAACTTCGGGACACAGGCCCTGTGATGCCAATAGTAGCCCATTGAAGTCGTGCATTGCTGTCTGGTTTGTCCCTTGCATACGGTAGCTTTACAGTTCACAATGCGGCACTACTACATTCGTTTCGTCGACGAGAACGTAGTGCCGCTTGTGCCACTTTCGCCGGAGTTGTCTCGCTCGGGTGTGCGGTCAAGCAGCTGGAGGCAGGATTACGGCAGCGGATTTTTTACAGATCAACTGGCGGCCGGTGGGCAAAGCGCCCCCCATGCTAGACGTCCGTCGTGGTTACTCCAGCCAGGCATCCGCGCAGCACAGTCATGCACCTACACAATGTGCGTTGAACTGTGCGTGACTGGCACTCGACTGGCATTTGAAGGTCATGTCTATGTCCTTTTCGGCTCACGGGGCCCTTATCGGCAAGCGACCCGTTCACTATCGGGGTTACTCCGTTCCCCTGTCTCCCTCTCTCTCTCTGTTCTCCGTTTCCTTAGAGCCGGGTCCCCCCCCGTTCGACAGCGGAACTCAATTCCTCAAGCGTTCCAAGCAACATCGGAGGTGGCATGAGCCGAAGGAGAGTCACTTCAACCCATAGGCCCATAGATATAAGGGCCTATTTTAAAAGCGAATGGTGGGGTAATCAAGTATATTATTTCTAGGGAAGTACTAAGGTGCTGGCAAGCTCAAAAGTCATCTTTCCGTGACGCACTTGCAAAAAAGTGTATATGCCGAAGCAAAACAACTATGGAAAACGTGGGTCATGAACGCCGCAACCGGCGGGTCAAAAAATTGAAGCTGCTCGTATTTGGCTGCTGACTTGCCAAAAAGCTTTTCTTACATGGTTCCCTGTACGAAGTGCACTGATCGACGCGCTGTTTTCAATTTCCCGGGGAAAACGTGCAGGCAAATGCAGAATTTATATATTTGACCCACTGCGGTGGAACGCAAAAAGCAGACTTTATCCGTTTTGACTGCTGACATACTAAACAATTTTCCGGGTGAGATTGCAACAAAAGCATGTCATTCGACTTAGAGCAGCCGATTTACCAAAGGTTAACATATATGGAGCATGTGGTTACCGGCATCAGGTTAAGAGCATCGTGACCCACGGATCAACAAAATGCAATATTGTCCGTTGGTGGCCACAGACACGCTAAAAATTTGCTCGCTTAAAGCACAACAAAATGTGCACCAAACGACGCGCCTTAGTCGATACACCGGCGGCCAGCTATATGAAACGTGTTTATGACATGTTCCCACCCACCCCACCCCACCCCATTCAACATTTCGTTGGGGATGCGCCCCGGCTGCCGCCGCCCGGTCGACGTCCGGTCCGACGGCGCGGACCAGCGGTTTGCGCCGTTTCAGTCCGGCCGTTGCAGGTCCGCTAACGGGACCGGGCACGACACGGCTGGACCGGGCCGGCCGTCTCAGGCCCGGCCGCCCGCACAGCGCCGGCCAAGGTCAGAGGCGGCGCGGCGCCCGCCGAGCTCCCCACTCTCCCTCCCGCGGCAGCCGCCCTCTCTCCCCGCCGGGCCGGCCGCCGGCCCCCGGACACCTGCCGACCGCTGTCTCGGAACCGGGTGCCACAACGTGCCCTGCACCGACAGGAAAGGCGCACTGGTCAAAGTAGGCTCGAATTATAATGGCGCAGCCACTGATCAGACGATGTCTCAGGGTCATGTTATGTCAGGGAACTGTCTTTTCATTCGGTCAAATTCCCATCTCCAATGAACAGATATCCCCCTTTCCCCTCTCTTCTGCCTGCGTACAGCTGTGTTAGCCGCGCTCTCGCCCCGTCATATATTGCAACCGATTTACTACATTTACGTTGTAATTTTCAGCTGAACGCAAAAATAGTGTAGCGTAAATCCGAAGAAAATTCGGAATTTTGGCGAAGGACAGCCGAGCCCACGTCCGAGTCATGACCGGTGTCGAAGATCGATCATGTCGTAGGCATTTCCCCTCCCCTCAACTCAAAATTCTCAGAAAAGCTCCTGCGCTGTTTCGCAAGCCATAACGTGGCAATCTGCTGTGGCTCGATGTTTTTTTCAACTTTGTGCAGGCCCTCTGTGAGCGCCCAAATCAAAATATATTGTCTTCCATCTGCAGCGATGCACAAGGCTTAATGTCACATGATTCGCCTGCCTGACTACTGATTTAAGATTAGTTTCGCCTGGGACATCCTTTACTCCGTCATGAATGACTGGAGATGACCACCGTTTCCGCGAGATGTCTGTGTTTGAGCCTTTTAATCTACTCCATCCTCTTCCGAGAACATTCCTTAACCTTCAACGTCCGCTAAACCAAGGAACGACGTAAAATATTCCCAGATGTGTCGCTGGGCATGCGGCAGTGCTGAGTCGTCTCCAGTAATCCCATCCCGATGACCTTCAGTGACGTCAAGGTCTCTCAGAAGCTGCGTGGTGGAGCCGTCCCCCCACTGCTGCCGTTGGCGCGGGGTACATCCCCTCCCCCCAGGGTGGAGCAGCTGTTAGCTGTGGGCGCGCGAGCCACCCACCTCACCGCCCTCCACTGGGTGGATGAAGTCTCATCCCCCTGCCGGGTCTGGGATGGGGAGCGGCGCGATGTTTCCGGAGCCGGCCGCCTCCGACCACCGTGAGTCAGCGGC